>NW_012151807.1:202504-235618 GCF_000956105.1 Propithecus coquereli
TTGGTCAGCCCTGGAGCGGGTCTGGCTCACACAAGGGCCCCGCTGACCGCGGCCTGGCCTGCCTTCCCAAACTACAGTCAGACTGCTGGGAAGGCAGCGGGCTGGGGACACCAGTGGAAGGGAGAGCGTGACCCCCACCCTCAACTTACCCCTTTTCTTCTGAACAAAAAATGCCCAGGGGCCTTCGTGCCCAGGGCCTGACATCCACCCAGGCAGCTGAGCGGATCCCTCCTCCGCTTCCCACCATTCCTGTTCCTCCCCCTTCTCTCTCCTCCTCCTCCTCCCCCGCCCTCCCAGCCCCTCTGGCCCTGCCCCAGAGCGGCAGAACACCCAGCTGACGGCTGGACTGCCGGCCCTGCCAGTCCTTCCCCGGAGAGTCAGGTGACCCTTCCTTCCCCAGGCCACTGGCAGCCTGGCCCTCCTGAGCAGACCTCTCCACCCAGGGCTCTAGGGGACAGTGAGTGAGTACCCCATGCCGGGAGAGGCCTTCCCCAACGCCTGCAGCCAGGGGACACTGGTGACTAGATCCCCTTCTGCCGGACCCTCCCACGACCCCCAGAGGAAGGCCCCGGTGAGTGCTGCCTGAGTGAGGGGAGAGCGGGCCTCATGGCCACAGGGCCTGTTCCACCGCAGGGCTCGCCCGAGCCTGCCCTGAGGAGGCGACAACGTCATGGTGTGGGTCTGCGCGTCTGTGTGTGCGGCTGCGCTGGGGTGTTGGGACAGCTCAGCAATGTGAGAGTTCTGGCATTTGCTTCTCTTCCACCTCTCCTCCCATGGGTAATTCCAGCCCTGTCCTTCCTAGAATGTCCGCAGATCCGCTAACTTTGGCCGCTGCATGGACAGGGAGGGCTGGGGGGGTGGGCTGGGACTGCAGAGGAAGCCAGGGGTCGGGGGCAGGTGCCAGGGACTGGAGCCGACAATTCCCAGTCCACGCTGGGTTAACCCCTAACAGAGGCAAGTGTCCAAGAAAGGCAGGCAGCAACCCCTGGGCCCCCGGAACAGCACGTCCAGTGCCAGAGCCCTGCCCTTCCTCCCAGAGGGATGACGTCAGCACCCACTCAGCAGCCTGGGGCTTAGGGCCTGAGGCTCGGCACAGGGTGATGGGGGGGGTCAACAGGATGGGGGCCATGGGTGTCAGAGGCATGTCACCACCAGGCAGTGGTCCCTGCTGCCCTGGGCAGTGGCAGAGTCTGGGTGGCCCCACCTCCCCATGGTTCTTCTAGTTCCCCCAGTGGACCTGAGATCTGAGCCTGCCCTGTGGCCCTCAGGATTCCTGGGGACCTTAGAACCGCCCACGCCAGCCCCTTCCCCAAAGACTCGGATCCCACAGGGTGGGACTCAGGCCTTTACGTTTTTTAAAAACTACCGGTTTATTTTTTTAACCTTTTTACTATGAAAAACTTCAAGGACTCAAGGAAAATAGAGGGAAGGAGATCACAAACACTTGCACATCCCGCACCTGGATTTCCATAGCCGTTTGTGTTCTGCCGTATTTGCTTCATCCAACACGCTAAGGCTCAAGGATTTTGAAGTAATTTATGGACGTCACGGCCTCCCCCTTCCCCGCCACAGTGAGCCGCGTAGGCTCTTACCAACCCCAAACCACTGTCCCACTCACAAATGGGCAAGTCCCAGGAGCACCTGCATCCAGTCCTGTTCCCAGTCCCACGACTGTCCCTGAACGCTTCCAGTGCGTCCTTGGCCCAGGGCCCATCAGGGCGCATTGGTCAGCGTGCCTCTGAGATCCTGTTCAACCTGGAAGCGTCTCTGCCAACCCCTCCCCACCACGCTGACTTGCTGAACTGAAGGGCCAGTTGTCCCCTAGGTGGGGTCAGACAGCGCTCGCTCACTCGGTGCAGACAGGGAAGTGAGGCCAGAGGGGAAGGCACAGGGAGTCTGGGACGGAACCAGGTCTCCTGCCCCACCGTGCTCCTTCCCAGGGGCCTGGACAGCCCCTCCTCTGCAAAGGGCTTGTGGCCTCTGGGGCCCTCCTGGTCCTCCGCCCTGTACACCCTGGGACCCCAGGGTTCTGTAGGCCAGGCTGGGCCCACCCTGTGGCCAGCAAAATCCCCTCCTTTCCTGCTCTGAGCGGGGCACGGACTAAATCCTTCCCAGGTGGAAAGCCGTATGGTTGCTATCTTGCTTGCCAGCAGCTGCGGGGAACAGCAGTAAACTTTACGAGCACTGGGTCATTCCGGGAAGGAGACCGGCGATGGCTTCGGGAGGGGAAAGGTGGGTGTGGGAGGGGGAGGGGCTGGAAGGGCTCTGGGGGCCAGGGCTGCACCCAGTGCCACATCCACAGTGCTTTTCCTCCTCACCTGGGTGCCAGGACACCCAGCTGGCAGCTGAAGAGGGCGTGGGGCCTGGGTGGGAGGGCGAGACCACGCTGTGCTCTGCTCAGATGTGTCTCAGGCACCGCCCCCACCGCCTCCTCAGCCCCTGACCCGGGTTACGGGGGAGGGGGAGGGGCGAAAGGAGAGGGAACGTTGGTGGGGAGACTCCACCTTGGTGACTTTGAGCTTTTCAAAACCGCCTGCCTGGTACAGGCAGGAAAACTTCAGCTGCCATCCGGTCTCTCTGGGGACAGGTCTGGGCAAATCCTGGGCAGACCCAGGACACTTCTGAGAATGTGTCCCCTGGTCACTGGGCGAGGGCTGAGTGCTGGCTTCAGTTTTCCAGCAGAGTTAATCTGTCTCCGGGCATGCCGGCCCGACGTGTGTGCTGCTGCCCTCTGCTGGAGAAGGGCCTTGCTTGCGTTCCCCCCACCCCGCCACCCCGAAGAGGTTCGCGCGTTGGAGTTGACCATGCAGCTCTACGGCGTGAAGGACTATGCCACACACCGCCAACAGGCACAGGCATTCACACACACCGACACATGCACAAACACACACACGCACTCCACCCCATTATTGTGCTTTGACCGTAAAACCGTTCCTTCTTGCAACCGTAAAATTTCCAGGCTAACCGCTGGCTCCCAGGCCTCCTGCACAGGATGGGGGGTGGGTCACACTGCTTAGAGAAAGGCAGCAGGTGTGGGGCGGGGTGTTGGGAGTGGGAAGTGCGTAGGTAGGTCTGGGTGTTTAGCAATACCCGAGATCCAGGGTGCAGCTTCAAGAGGCGAGGTCTGGGGCAGCAAAGCACGGCTGGGAGGGGCTGTTGGAGCAGTCACTGACCGTGCCCGAGGACCCGCCGTGATGGCCAGAAGTCAGGATCTGCTGGGGCGGGAAGGACAAACCCTCGCAGCCTCTACCTCCCCGACAGCCCTTCCAGCGGCAGAGCTTCTCGAGTCATCGTTCCCGTGCTTCTCCCGCCTTGACAGCAGGAGCAGAACATTGCTGGTGCTGCTAAGCGCATTTGTCAGTGGCTGAAGGGCTTCTAAACTAATAATCGCTGTATTAAAATCGTATTTGGTCCTCGAGCTGCAGAGACGTTGGGAGATTTTAAATGTTAAGGAAAAAGGGGAAAAAAATCCCCTCTCAAAGGATAAAATCAGCCCTGAAATAAGTTTCTGTGACTGAGGAATATGAAGTATTGCTCTCTAATTCTGGAAATCCGGCCTTCCCTGGGAGGCAGATGCTCTCCAAAGCCACGTATTTGAGCCATGGCTGGGAAGGTGATGTGTGAAGTCCCCAGGCGTTCAGTACTGATCCCACCGAGCCAGGGAGCCACGCACGGAGGGTGCACCGCCCTACGGCCCTTGAGTCATTTTCAGAATAGATTTTAGGCTCCATTTTTTTCCCCCCTGGAAAATAAGCTTGTGCCTTCCCAGCTCAGTTGGCCCTAGATGATGCACGGCCCTCGGCCACGTGAGAAACTCCACATTTCTCCTGCCCATTTCAACCTAAGCGGTTTTAAATGGTTTTCGGGTCCTCTCATCTCTAATAGATTAAAAAATGCTCCCTTGGGCACCACAAAGACATCAAATGGTACTTGTACCAAACCTCTGTCTCCAAGAGGCCTGAGAAATGTACGCTAGAGCTTCAGAGGCGAGAGGGCAGGCCATAAACCACGCTGGTTTTGAATTGTGCAGCCTGCCACATTTTGTGTCGCAGTCTTCTTTTGCTACAAGCCGTTTCTTAATCATCTTCTCCCCAGAACGTCCTCTCCCCACCACCTAAGATTTCTCAGGATGGGGTCCTGAAGGCTCCAACACCTTGGTAATCTCAGGGGACCAAGCATCTCCTCTGGCTGGCAAGGCTGGGCCCCCTCTCTGCCCCCCTCTGCTGCTAGAGCACCATGTGGCTCGTGACACTGGGCGGGGCCGCACAGCACCCCCGTGTCTTCCTCCGCCACACAGCCCTCCCCTCCAGTCACCACCTCCTGCCCCGTCCCCTGTTGTCCTGTACACACACGCCTCAGAGCAGGCCCTCCCCAAGCTCCCCACGGCTGAGCCGACATCTCCCCTCCTCCTGGACCCCTTTCCGGGCCTCTCAGACCACGCTCATCTCAGCTGGGAGCAGGACCTTTCCCAACCTTTTCAACTAGGACTCATTTCTCCACATCGTGTTTCCCCTACCAGTCCCCGTGCAATGCTCATTATACTTCTAGGATCTGTTGATTGAGAAAATAGATGATGACAAAAACTACTAAGAATGCAACAATGCCTTTGTGTGAATTCGCACTTTGATCATTACCCACACACTTACATACGTGTGAGACATGATCATGCTCCGGAGGTGTTACTGTTCTAGTCTGCAGGAAATGCTTATGGGGGTGTGGATCTGGGTAAGGTCTTGACGGGCCCACAGGTGGCAGCCCTCACCCAGGGCACCGTGAGCCCGCACTGCCGCGCACCTCACCACTCCGTCCGCCGGCAGCCTGCTGCGCCACGGTGTGGGGCTCTTGCTGCCCAGCCAGGTGTGGCTCCTGGAAGGCTCCCGTTCCTGACACAGGTCACTGAGGCACAGGCATGGAGAGGCCTAGGACAGGACCCCAGCCCTAAGAGCCTGACCCAGGTCTCAGGACTCCCAGAGAGAGCCAGAACGGCGTGGCAGCCACCCCCACTCCAAAGGGAACTACACAGGGGCAGAATGGGCACGAGCTTTAGAATGAGACAGACGCGCCACGGCTGACTCCCGGCACTGGTCCTCGCCAGCTCTGGACCCTGGGAAAGCTCTGCAACTGTTCAGGCCCTCGGTTTCTCCATCTGAAAATTATTATCTTGAGAAACAAGAGGTGGGATTGTAAAGCCAGCGGTCCACAGTCGATGCTTACTAGAAGTGGCTATTATGTAGGATATATTTGTGGCACGAAATATTTGAGTGCCTGGCACAAGTGAAGTTGCTTTCAACTTAAGAGCTCCGCACTGGCTGCAAGCCGGTGAATCAGGCGGGACGGACTAGGCTGTGCCGCACAACCAGCCAGCCCCAAACCTCAGTGGCTGCATAGAGCAAAGACTGATTTCTCCGCCATGCTACACGTGCAGTAGGCACAGTCACTCAGGGACCCAGGCTGGCAGAGGCCCCACCCTTCCAAGATCACCATGGCCAGGGAAAAAGAACGTGGGGAACTGCTCTTAACGCTCCCCCCAGAAGGCGCACATGCCACTGCCATCCACATTGTGTTGGCCAAGAAATCCCGTGGCCACACCTACCTGAAGGTCAGCTGCGGTGGTACCACATCCCCACAGGAACCCAGAGCAGCTGTGAACAGCCCTGCCCATGGCCACAGCCCGCCCGTTTGTTTCCAGATATAAGAAGCTGACAGGCTTTACTAAGACATAGTCCGTGACTGATTTTTTCCAGGTTTGAAGCCCTACAATTTCGATTTGTGGTTTCGTCTGCCATCTTCCCTAAAATGGGAGTGGCGAGTTCTGAAAGCGATGCGTCTTCAGTAATTGTTAATGAACTCAGATTCAGCACGTAGGTAGAGGTTACACACGCAAAGGCTCTCTGGAATAAAATGTGCCGACTGGTGGTGACAAGTTACGATGCCCTCATCCATCTCAGCTTGATGGGTGGCATCTGTCATTGTGTCTGGCATCCGTGTGGCATCTGTCATTGTGTCTGGCATCCGTGAGGTCTTAAGGTCTTAGAATCACTGATATTGTCATCTGCCCCCACTCTGGAAGCCAAATATACCTGAGGCCCTGCTCTCGGTGACCCTCCTTTCAGACCAGGGAGTGCCTGGCAGCCCAGTGGCACGCTGGCTGTCACTCGGGCCCCGCAGGGCTGCAGAGCAGGGTTTGTACTGACACCGACAGCCCAGGGCCTCGTTTAACAACCAGCTCAATGGCCGCGCCCCATCAGCAGAAATTAGCCCTTGAGTCTCCTGGAGTGAGGCCCAGAGTTATTTCATTCAGGACATGACCCAAAGACAGGAGGACACAGGGACCTGGGGCCATCTGTCCAGTTCCTGGCGGGGGGGGGGGGCAGCCTTTAAGCTGAGCTCTTCTGGCTAGGGGCACCTCACCCCTGCCCTCCCCCTGTCCTCCCTCACCCCCCTCGTCCCTCTTACACCTCCCCAAGAGCCCTGGGGAAGGTGCTGGGCAAGGGTCTGGCCTGTGCAGCTGTGGGGAGAGGTGTGGCCTGGAGAGAGGGACATTTGTCTTCCTTCAAAGCACTAAAGGGAGCCCAGGGCATTCAGCAGAGTGTCAGAGGGGCGGGAGGCCGATCTCAGGCAGGAGCCTCCCCTGCCTTCCCAGCACCCGCTGGCTCACGGGAGTCGGCCCTGAGAGTAACACACAGTGACAAGCCCCAGGTGGCGGAGCTGCTGGGAAACAGGACTCCACAAAGGAGTCCTGTGCGTTTGTCACCTGAACATCATGACAAGGCTGTGGCAGTAGGCGGTAAAGCAAACTCAGAGCAGTTGCCCAGCTCCCCGCAGGGCCTTAGCAAGCTGGTGGGAAGCCCGGAACTGACCGTGGCCTCTGACTCCTTGCCTAGTGCTCTCAGGAAACAGAACAGGGCCAGGGACATTGAGTAAAGGCCCGGGCCCATGCCAGTGACAGGAATGCCTGCTGGTGGCAAAAGGAAGGTCTGGGTTGAAAAAGGTCCTATCAACTTGAGTTATTTATCTGGGACTTGCACAGGAGGACTGGGGAGAAGGGGCCTCCCCTAGCTCAGTCCCGCAGAGCCGGAGGCCACCGGCAAAGGCAGACACGGACAGATCTCGACTCCCTTGGGAATCCGAGGTCAGCATCCGTGCCAAGGGGGAGCCACAGATCGCTTCCCCAAGTGGTGGCAAAGCCCACCCTGCCCAGCTCCGGCCGGTGCTCCAGGGGCTGAGGCCACTGCTCCTCCCCCGCCCTCCGCCCCTTCACAAGAACCTGCATCGGGGCTGCAGACCACACAGCGCAGAAGCAGGAGGCCCTCTGACGTCACCTAATCTACACCCTAAGGTGACCTTGAGAAAGGGCCTCAGTTTCCCCAGCTGTCAAGTCCAGCTTTTTCAAAAGTACAGGCTGGCTACCCAGCAGACACCAGTCACTGCTAGCCAGCCCCGGCGCGGGGGCAGGAGCGTCCTTGTTGCTGCACTGTGGGCTGTGCTGCAGGCCCAGGGGTCTTCCGGGCCCACTCCGTGCTCTGTGAGAAGGAACAGCCAGGGATCCTGAGAACACCTGACATGGGAGGTGGGGAGAACATCACAAGGTTGCAGCAGGAACCAATTTAGGGCTGGGAATGACAGTGCCTCTCAGGTTGGCTGGCATCCCTGGCCAGAAAGCCCTGGAGAAAGTCAATGCCACCCCTGCTGTGGGTGGGCCCCCTGCCCACCCCTCGTGATGGCGTTGCAGGGGTGGGGGATGATGCTGCAGCCCACGCTCCACTAGGACATGCACTGAATGTCATGAGATGGGGTGGGGGACAGGCCGGGGGACAAGAAAATCTGTCCCAGCACCACCAGTGACTTGCAGGTGACTTTGGCCAAGTCCCAGCCTCCTTTCGGCTCAATTTCCTGATGTTTAAAATAGATAAACAATAACCCTCGGCCTCCCCGCGCCGTGGCAGGGGAGCGTGCTCTGGGACCGGTGCACCTGAGTTCACATCCCTGTGTCCCCTCACTAGCTGGTGCACGTGGGGAAGTTACTTAACCTGTCTGCGCCTCGGTTTCCTCATCTGTAAAGTGAGGCTGGTAACACTAATTACCTCCTAGGAAAGGGCAAGGCTTAAATGGGTTACTCCGTACAAAGCACTAGAACTCGGCGTGGCATCCAGCAAGTGCTGTGTGTGTGACCATCTATCGCTATTGTTCCCTCACCACGCCCCCGCTGTCCACGTCCTTAGAGTGCCTGCGCAGGCAGGTGGAGGAGAGAGGAGGGCGGCGGACTGCCCAGCTCGGCAGCGCGGGGGCGCTACATAGGACGTGGCTGGGACACGTTGGCAGAGCTAAGCCGGCGCCGGCAAGGCCAGGCCTGGTTAGTGCTGGCCCAGGCCCCAGGGAGACAAGTGTGAGGGATGGGAGCCGAGGCTCCTTCCAGGAGTGGCTATAAATGAATTTTGCAGACTGGCTGTCCCTCTGGTTACTGGAAGTGCCTCTGCCTGGGGACAGGTCAGCTGCAAAGGCCCACATGCAAGCAGCCCAGTGAGGGGAGAGGCGTCCAGCCACCTTGGTTTTCTCTGCCCTCTTCCTTCTCGTCTTCTCCAAAGCTGCAAGTAGAATTGGGTTTGCCAAGCAACGGGGATATCTTGCCCCATAACGAGAGGGTTATCAAACTGAAGGTACCAGCTCATCTGTGGGCCGATTTCCCTCCAAGTTTAGATGCCTCTCTGCAGCTTCTTTTCTCAGCTCCTGGACGGGCTCCCAGGTGGGGCTCACTTCTGCGCTGCCTTAGAGCAGAGCTGTGAAGAGGCTTCACCTGGAGTGTCAGGCCCGGGCCACTTGCCATCAGGCCTGCCCCTAACGCCTCACCCCTGCAACACCAATCTGCCCGGTCACACTCCAGCCACACAGCCGCTCCAGAAGCCTCACCCTGCATCCTGCAAAGCAGACACACATGCACCAGCCAGAACCTCCACCCCTTCCCCTTCCTAAAGGAGCGTTTTTTGGCCTATCCTGTAGGCCAAAAAGCTGATGCAGGAGAGGCCCTTTGTTGGGGAGTGAACAGGCCAGGCTGAGGCTGTCAAAGCCACGGTGAGCTGGAGGCCTGGGCCGCTGGCGGGAGCCTCTCTGAGCCAAGGGCCTGAACAAATTGACGGGCGCCGCTGTGTGTGGATCCAGCCAGCCGTGCCCGCGGCCTGGACTGAAGGTCAATTAGAGGGTTAATCATGCCCAGCACTGCCCAGCCTGGTCGCATCCGTGACCAGGAGTCCAGCAGAGGGAGAGAGTATTAATAACTCAGTGATGACGGGCACCGCCGTGGGAATGTCCTCTTGGACAGGACAAATACAGCAAGAAGAGCCTCCCCTCAAAGTGTCTCCTTGGCACTCTCCTGACACAAAGTCAGGACGTCTTAGGGGCTGTGTTTCCAGCCCAGAGTTCCAGCATCTGCCTGAGATCCACAAGCCCACCCTAGACAGTGGGGCGGGTGCAGGAGAGCACCGGGCCCAGAGAAGAGGAGACCCTGGCTTGATTTCCTGCTCTGCTCCTGACCAGGCGAAACCCTGGGTGCGGTATCACAGGCCTCACTTTGCTTGTTTGCAAAGTGGCCTCCCTTTCCTACAACCCAGAGCTGTCAGGGAAATAGGACCACTGTGGTAACAATGCTAGAAATAATAATAATAGACCACATTCACTGAGCACTTTGCTCTGGGCACTGGGCTAACCTTCCCACCATGGGCCTTACCTCACTTCTGTCCCTAATTCCATGAAGTAGGTATCATTATTATCCGGTTCTACAGATGGGGAAACCGAGGCCCAGAGAGGCCCTCAGTAGCTTGTCCAGGGTCGCACAGCAGTTATGTGGTGGAGCCATGATGCAAACTGATGGTGCATAGCTATACTACACAATCCTAAAGCACCCCTGAACCCCAACCCTGCAAGACCATGAGTGCCCCGCAACAGGGGCTCTGCCTGCTTCTCGTTGAGCCTGGGATCAGTGTTCCCAAAGGACGGAAGGCAACGCCACGAGAGCAGTTAAGACACGGTCTCCGCACTCTGGAAGCTTACAGTTGTGTTGTTTGATTTTTAAAAATGTTTTAATATTTAAATTCAAAAGGTACGAAATGGTATCCAAAGTCTCCTTTCACCCCTGCTCCATGGAGGCAACCACGGTTACCCATTTCTTGTAACAGGCTATTCCAGAAGGAACCAATGCACATGTATGGGCTTGTTTAAGCTACCAGGGAGGAACCTGTTGTGGTCCAGGCTGGGGACTGAGTGGGCCCTTCCGGGCACACCACCTCCCACATATCATTCCACCTTCCTCCTCTGCTTTCCAGAGACCCCGCTGAGAGTCCACACACAGGAAGACACCTGTGCCCAGACAGCAGTGAAGGCCGAGAAGGAGAAAGTCGAGGACCATTGACAGCCCGAATCCTGTCCAGGAGCTGCTGCTCTAGCTTCTGCCTCACACCCTCCTCTCGCAGATTCTGCGGGGGGACCGGCTCCCTGTGCGGAATCATGGTCGTACAGGGCAGCACGGACGCCAGGGACATCAGGGTGGGCGTGCAGCTGGAGCCCTTCCTGCACCAGGTCGGGGGGCACATGAGCGTGATGAAGTATGACGAGCACACCGTGTGCAAGCCCCTCATCTCCCGGGAGCAGAGGTTCTACGAATCCCTGCCGCTGGCCATGAAGCGCTTCACCCCTCAGTACAAAGGTGAGTGTCCGGCAGCCAGGCCACATCTGGGTGCTGCCACACCGGGCCCAGGCCCATCTGCACACACCCCGCCTCCTGGTGCGCTGTGGGTGTGTGCAAGGGTTGCCATGGAGACGAGGTTGCCATGGAGACAAGGTTAGCCCAGTGCCCCTCTCCCGGGCTGGCCTTCACGGCCTGATTTCTCTGAACTCTTCATGCCTCCAGGTCTGGAGTGTAATGCCATTTGGCTTCCAGACAAATTAGCTCAAGTCACCAGGCTTCTGGGAATTGAGAATGGCATAACACAACACCCCTGTTCCACCTGGCCCTGAGGTGGCGTTCTGGTCTGTGCCTTGAGGGCATCGTGGCTGGTTAACCGTGGCTGTACACACGGCATAGGTCGAGGCCTCCTTAACCTCCCTCTGGAGGCCCAGGCGGGTAGCAGGAGCCTGGGGCCTGGGATAGGGCATGGAGAAGCTGGGACACAGCTCTTTTAGGAAACCGGAATTCCCACCTTCACCCAGGAAGGGGCCAAGTCCGGGGAATGGGCTGCCACCTGGGAGTAGCTGGGGAGCGCTCTGCCCGGAGCAGTGTGTGTTCTGGATCTGAGCCCAAGGTGACTCTGGGGATAGAAAGCTGGAGGGGAGGGTGCCGCCTGCTGGCATCCTGGCAGGCCGAGCACCCGGGGGCGGGCTGCTGTGTCCACACCCCGCCTTGGGTAAAGGGCCGGGGCTGGCTCTGCCCCGAGGCTAGACCCGCAGTGGGGCGAGTGCTCAGAGAAAAGATCTCCCTAGAGGAGTTTAGAGTTCACCACTGCAAGCCCCGCTGTCTTGCCTGTGGGGAAGGTGATAACATCCAACAAGTCAGTTAAAAACCCACTTGCACTTCAGTGACCAAGATAACTGGGGAGGAGGGGCCTATCTACATTGGTGTCTCTCGAAGTGTGAGCCAAGGTCAGCCACCTTCGCAGGTTCCCAGGCCCCACTCCACACCTGTGAGTCAGGATCCCTGGGGCCCCGGGGTGAGAGCAGCAATCCGTACTCAGCGTGGTCTAGACAGAACCGCCGGTGGGGGCACCAGGCCTTGCGCTCTGGGCGTTGCCTCGGAGCACTGTTTCACACATGCCTGGCCTTTGGCCCGCCTGCCAGGACCTCCTGAGAGCCTAAGACAAGCGGATCATCGTCACACACTGAGAAACAGGGGGGTACAGGCCAGGGCCGCCTGTGCAGCCCTCTCCTCTCCCCTGGGATCTCCCGGGCCCTGGGGTGGTGTTGCCTGGCTGGTTGCAGGTCACTGCCCGTCTTGTCAGGGCACTCACCGAAATTAATGACTGTCCCTTTGCAACTGAACTCAGCCCAGCAGAGGGATGGCAGGACGGTGCGTGGGGCAGCCTCCTGCCAGCAGCATTTCACGCCTGCTCTGCTGGGCTCTGGAGCTGAGACAGGCTGCCAGGCAGCGGCAGGCACAGCGGGAGAGGGAGAGAGGCTGGCCCGGTCTTCAAGAGACCACCCTGGCCCCCTCCCCTGCTCTCGTCTGTGCTTGGCCAGGCCTCTGGTGGGGGTAGGAGGGCGCTGCTCTCGGCGCCCAGGCACCGGCCTGCCGTCCAGACCCCTGCTCCGCCCTGCTTCCCCCTCAGGTTGGCCCCCCGCACTGCCATCTCCCCTGGGGCTCTGCTAGCTCAGCAAGTGAATTTGAGCCAAGGTGTCATAGCAAGTGTAGCAACGGCTTCGGGGGCATCTCGGCTTCGGGGGCATCTCGCGGCTTCACACAGGAGAAGGTGTTTCTAAACAAGCTGGGGAGGCACCTGCGTCAGGGAGCTCTGTGACACCCCTCAGATGAGACCACGTAACTGACCACCCACCCCGCCCGTGGCTGAGGGGAGACAGAGCCGTGGCGGGGGCGACACCCACATGAGGCATTGAAGAAGCAGAAACGCTGACTCACTCTGAGCACACCGCGACACCACCGTCCAAGCACCCACTGACCAAGCACGGCAGTTAAGGAGACCCTAGCAGGAGGCCCAGAACCAGGACCCCCAGGCCCTCGGGCGCCGGGGTGGAGGCAGGAAGACGGGCAGCCGAGCCCGGCTGTAGACGGGAAGGGTCCCTGAGAGGGCCGTCAGGCTGCGAGGGCTGTTGGTTCTGTCCAGTTAGGAAAGTGGCATCAGCTGGCCTTGGCTCTGGCCTGCCACATCCGTAAGTGATTTCCGTGTCCCAGTTCACGCAACCCTCACAGCCTGCTGAGGTAGACACCTTTATTACTCCTGCGTCCTAGGCGAGGAAACGAGGCACAGAGAGGTTCCCCGGCTTGCTCAGGCCACACAGCCAGCGAGAGGTGCAGCCAGGACTGGAAGCCCCAGGTGTGGGCTCTGGCCACACAGGCCGGCTCCCCTGGGCTGCACTGTTCCTGACTCCAGTGTCAGTGCTTCGGGGGTCATCTAGCCCAAGGGGGGTGGG
The DNA here is from genome assembly GCF_000956105.1 of Propithecus coquereli. NCBI lineage: Eukaryota > Metazoa > Chordata > Mammalia > Primates > Indriidae > Propithecus > Propithecus coquereli. The sequence continues at coordinate 215,636 of NW_012151807.1, forward strand.
GACCTAACTTGCCCAGGGTCAGTCAGCTAGTGACCTCAGGTCAGGGGGGCTCAAATCCCCCAAGGCTGCCACGGGGGTCTCCCCTTTCCTCCCCGATAGAAACAGCTCCCCAGAGAGAGGGGCCGTTTCTGAAGTGGCCACCACCAGCCACTGAGCACACCCTCCCCCTTCTTGCTGGCCTGCACCAGGATGGCCTCAGGGAGAACGTGGGGCAGGGATGTCGCTCCAAAGGGCAGCTGCCTCGTGCCAGCTCACCCTGGCCTTTTGCTGGGCTCCTTGAGCACGACAGCTCCTTGGGGCTGTGTCCCTCTGCCTCCCAGCCTCCCCGTCCACTCCGGGCGAATGAGGACATACTCTTAGGTCCAGTTGGTTAACGGTTGAGCCGATTCACATTACAGACGGTGGCGAGTTAATGCTCTCATAAACTTAAAAATAAATACATGATAGAATATTCACTGAGGCTCAGGAAACTGCTCGGCCAAACCAAAATTGCTGAGATGCTCTGGGCATGCCAGTCGTGGCAGTGAGCACTCTTGCCTGTCCAGCTGGCATGGCCTCAGCTGGAGGTATGTGGAGAGGGCTGGAGAGCAGGCAGGGGGGACTCTGGCTGGGCCCCGCACTCTCCTAGTCAGGGCGGCCATCCGAAGCCTAATCCCCATAGACCTGCAGGGCAAGGCAGAGGCCAGGCTGCAGCCGATGTGGCTCTTGGTTAAAAGAACAACCCAAGCACCAAAGAGTCTGGGTTCTACGGACATGCTGCTCTGCCAGGGGCAGCAACCCGAGATTGTTTGCAAGGGGCTATCTGCTCTGGATCCCAGCCAGCAGGTCCCAGGCTCTGGAGGGAAGGGCTGAGCTAAGCTGTGTGACAGACGGAAGGGTGAGAGAGAGGGGGAGGGAAAGAGAGACAAAAGCTGGAGACAGACACAGCCCAGCAGAGGCACACAGAAAGACAAAGAGAGAGACAGGGACGCAGAGCCTGGCTGTGTAGCTCTGACAATATGAGAAATGGAAATGACTTTTGGATTTTATTGGTTTTGGGTTATTTGCACCTCTGCTCTCCTCCATTTACTCAGATACTCAGAACTGATGAGATCAGACAAGAGCTGGAGCCTGGAGACGGGGTGAAGGTCACGTTTCTTGTCCTCCAGGGAGGCCTCCTGGGCCTGGGGCTTCCCAAGCCTGTGGTTTCTGGCAGGCCTGTCACTGTGGCCTCACAAGTGGAGAAGCCGGGGGGCTGCTGGGTGGCAAGCGAACTTTACAAGACCCGAGAGGGCCTTGCCTTGGCTGGCACACCTTTCCGGGCTCCCGGCAGCCAGGAGGCCTGAGCTCCTCAGGGACCGGCACCGAGGCCAGCTCCCGCCGTGGCGAGTGGAGCAGTGGGCTATGGGGCCTGGAGCTGGTTTCGGAAAGGTCAGTTCTCCCTAGAACAAGCACGACGACGCCACTCCCTCCCCGAGGATGCAGGGCTGCAGATACAAACCCCAGGACCTTGTGGCTTGGCGCCCCAGGCCTCGGTGCAGACGGCCCTCTCCCGGGTGAAGGAATCTCGGCCTCTCTGTTCTCCCCAACGGGACAGAATGAGCAGAGCAAGCGTGACTGGGGACACAGCAGGAGTGTTCCTCATGCACACGCAGGGTAAACGCAGCGTGACGACACCGGACTCTCCAGAGACAGTCCCTGGCTCCGTGTAACTGTTTGTCCCTTGTTCCGCAACCACAGCTGGGGTGGCAGCTCAGAGCTCCACTCTGTGTCAACCCTGTGACCCTGGGCAGGTTGTTCGATTTTCCTGAGCCTCAGCGGCCGTCAGTGGCCCTGCAGGTGCATCGGGACTTGGAGGCAGCCCGGTCCGGCCTAGCGCCACGCACGGCAGGCGGCAAGACAGGGCGGGGTGCTCCAGGATTCCTCCCCGCCGGCAGCCCTTGCTCTCACGAGTGGGACAGCTACAGGGGGCTTGGCCTAGGGACGAATGCTGGTGGCAGGGAAGTGGTAAAATGCCAGGTTGGTGTGTGGTGTTATCACTACCATCGTGATTACACCACAGGACGCAGGAGCCTGGGACGGGGTGAGGAAAAGCGGAGTTTTTTTAGGAGTTGGAAAGGACTGAGTGTCACTCTCAGGCTGCAGAATTAGGGCACTGGGAATCTGAGATGACAGGACTGGCCCAGGGAGACCGCTGAGCTAGGCACACATGGCTCTGGAGAGCAACTTGCTGAATTACAGAGCAGCCCTGAAAACCAGCGTCTGCGCTGACCGGCCCGGGAGGGGACCAGACAGGGAGATCAGCTGCCTTTATGGCCTGCTCAGCAGAAATTGCCACTTACTCTGAGAAGGTGACCAAGTGGCCAGGGAGGAAATAAATGCCTTGGAGGACATACAAACACGCAGCCCACCCTGTCAGTCAGGGTCCCAGCAGGAGGCAAATGGTTCGCTCAAAGGAGCTTCGATGAAGAGAATCTCGAAAGGAACTATCTGCAGATGTGCAGGCAGGATTCAGGAAACAATCAAGGCCGAGGGCACTGGGGACTAGCCACGCCGGAGAGCTGTGACCACCCAGGCCACGAGGGCCAACGTGAGGGGCAGTGTCACCGACCCTATGCGCGTGGAGGCCACAAAGGAACGAGGCAGGTGTGGACGCAGGCCAGCCACAGTGACGCAAGGGGGACCCAGCCTTTCTCCTCCCACCCTCCGCCTCCTGCCAGTGCGCCCCACTGGCTGAAGCCACTGGGAAGCCACGGGGCAAGGAAGCCATTGGTATACTCCACGGGTCAGCCCTCGGGCACGAAGCAGGACGCAGTGGGGTGAGAGTGGATTGGCGCGTGGGGTGGGGGCGCAGAGACTCACGCACCGGCTGTAGGAAGGACGGGATGATGAGAGCTCTCACACCTGGTTCTCGCAAAACCACCTGCATGTCCGTCTCCTGGGCCACCACCAGGGCACCGCCAAGGTGAGCACCCCTGGATGCGAAGCCCCACAGAGGGAGGCTTCAGCTCTGCCACGAGAACAGGAATCTAGAGGGTGACCACAGAGCCATGATGGGCCTGCTGCAGCTGGTCCCCAGCCTGGCCAAGGCCCTGGAGGACACCCATGAGCGTGATTGTTCACGGGTTTCCGGGCAGTCTTCACTTTCACAACCGGCAGCATTTGTGCCTTGATGACAAATAGTGATGACAGGCGGCACCGCAGGGAAATCTCACAAGTGCCCTATTTCACCAAAGAACCCTGTTCCAACCAATGGCTTCATGTGCCAATGCATCTGACCAGAGGACGTGGCCGAGCACCAGGGTGAAAGGCAGAGAGACGGGGAGGGCGAAGGAAGGGGTGACGCTGGGTCCTGAGCCTGCGTGCTGCCGGAGGAAGGCCTCCTGGCAGAGGCCGGTCAGACGGCGACAGAAGGGAGAGGAAGGATGAAGGCGGCAGGGGTAAGGAGGGGCGGGATGGGCCCCAACTTCCCTCATTGCACTCGGAGCTGGAAGGACCAGCTCTGACGCCCCCAGGCGGGGCATGGCCAGGAAGGAGTGTGTGTGTCTGTGTGTGTGTGTGTGTGTGTGTGTGTGTCCGCGCTGAGAGGTCTGCAGTGCAAGAACGAAAGGTACAGAGGACTTCGCCTAAGAACGAAGGAGCAGAGAGGGGCTGAAGCAGAGCCGTGCCGTGCGCAGATCAGCCCAAGGCTATTGCCTACAAGCCATGGCTCTGGGCTCGTTCTGGAACAGCTTCAGATTCAGGCGAAACCAGGCCAGACCCAGAGCTCTTTACTGAGCGAGGCGTTGGGGAAGAGGGGAGGTTGACCTGTGCCATTGAACTGAACTCCCAACGCTGTCACCCACTGCCACGTGTCCACTGGGAGGCCCCTCTCACCTGGTCTCTGCTCCCCTCCCTCTGTGTTCTGCAGGCACCGTCACGGTGCACCTCTGGAAAGACAGCAAGGGCCATCTCAGCCTGGTCGCCAACCCACTGAAAGAGAATCAGGAGCCCTTCAAGGTCTCTGCGGAGTCGGCGGCGGTGGCCGTCTGGCAGACGCTCCAGCAGACCACCGGTGGCAGTGGCAGCGCCCGCGTCCTCGCGCAGCTGGCACGCTCACCCAAGGAGAGGTGAGGGCTACCTGGCAGGACGGCAGGGCCCGGCACCACGCCCGCCTGTGCCGGAGGCCAGCCTCCCTGTTAGGGCTGGAGCCGAGAAAATGAGAGATTCAGAGGAAGGCTCTGTCTAGAATAACGAGTGTGACCAAAGAAAGGAATGGATTTCCTTTTATGCCACTTCTAGAGGGAGGATTACGATGCATTTTATCTCAGAAGCCGATGCACAGGCAGAGTTCTATACAGAGTACGTATTCGGTACATATTTGTTTAATTAAATACGTGTTTCGCTGAGACCATCAAGTGTCTCTGAGGGAAAAGTGTGCAGAACAGAAGCCCTAGAAGAGTTTACATAAAGGAATGGTGTGGCTAATTGCTCCCAGAAATCATCTCTTTCCTTAGCAGTCAGGACGTGATGAGGAGGGAGGTCCACGCGGCTCACAGCGGGTCCTGGAGGTCCTTGGGGAGGGTCCGAAACCTCTGACAACGTCAGCTGGCCTTTCTCAGATGAAAAGGATCCCCGGGGATTTTTAAAACATGTATGGAAAACAAGAGGGAGCTAATACAATGACAATGCCTCCCTCCCTAGGCAGCGGTGGATCTAATTACGCTCCTGGCTCAGCACAGGAAGCCGCGCACACTCTCTCCATTTCACAGGCGGGGAAGCCAAGATGCAGGAAGGCAGGAGAAAGGGGGCATATCCGGGTCCTGGGGCTCCCCCAGCCCCCCTCACCCCACTCCCTGTGGCACTGTGAGGTCTCAAGCACACACGGACCTGCCAGAGTATCAGAGTCTGAGCAGCCTTGAGCTTCCGGATGGGGCTGCTGCCCCCCACGTGCCCCCCATGGGACAATGAGTAATAGTGCAGATCACTCGCGGCCAGTTTAAATCACCTCGGCCCTCTGATGGGTGACACAGTCCAACGACTGACTCTGGGGTTTGCAGAAACCCCGAGAGGGCTGCAGTGTGGCGTGATCTGGTCCCCGGGCCCCAAGCAGAACAGGGAGGGCACTTGCAGCAGCCTGGTGAAGCCACCAGGGAGAGCAGCTGGGACAGCCCCGTCACAGCCCCTCCCAGAGAGCCCAGTCACAGTCACGGGCACCCTCCCCGCACCACCCTGACCGTCGTGTGCTCCCGCCAGCCGCAGCCCAGCCAAGGCACCCCTGAGGCCCGAGTCCCACCTCAACGCTCAAGTGTCCTCGCTGCTGGAAGACGTTAACGGGAACCAGGTTGAGAAGAAGAGCTTCAACCCGTGGGGCCTGCTCTGCCACCAGGCCCACCTGACCCGCCTGCGCTCCGAGTTCCCCGAGAACAAGCGGCACCGTATCCTTGCCCACCTCCCACCACACGCGGTCCCAAGGCAGGGACGGGGACAGAGAGACATACGGGAGCAGGCGTGGTGGGGGGAAGCAGATAGGCACGTGGGGCCGAGGGAGGGGCAGGCAGGGACAGCTAGACGGATGTGAGGGACCAAGAAGAAATCAGATCCCTCCAAAAGAAAAATCAGAGAGTACGGGAAGGTCAGACTGGGAATGAAGCGGAACTCAGTGCCCTGCCACCTGGGCAGTGACGGGGGATGGGACGAGGGCCGCTATGCCACGCTGGGTGGAGGCAGCATGGGGCTCACAGGGCTAGACAGGTCCCCAGCCCAACCTCCCGTCTGTATCTGCAAATTCCCCCACAGGCCTCTTCCGTGGGGAAGTATCCGTGGGACGGACTCTGAGAGGAGGTCCCCCCGCAATGGGCTGCCAGGTTCTCAGGGAGCAAATTTAGGTTTGAAATGTCCCTTTGTCACCACTGGGCTCCTTCCCGCAAACGGGTGGCTGGTTCCACAGTATTGACTAAGACACATCTGCAACCCTAATCCCTAAGAAGCTTTCGCAGGATAATTATTCCACTGAAATTAATATTCCTGCAACACATCTCCAAAGCTAACATCAACCCACTTCTCCCAAAATGTACCGGTCCGTTCAGTGACTGGAGGTTTGGGCCTTAGGATTTTCTGCCATCAAACGTAAATCGGGCCTGGCCTGCCAGGGATTTCTCGCCTGCATTTAAATTTCAACCTCAGAGCAAATGGAAAAGGGAAAAGCTCACACACTCATAACTCCCCCTAAATAAATGGACTTATTAAAGCAGCCTGCAAAGCTAATACCTTGAATTCTTAATAGCAAGGCTGAGCTTGTCTGCGAGAGGGGCCGGGAGGCGGGGAAGGGTGCCCGAACAGGGAACCTCTGGGCAGCTTCCACGGCACGCTAATGGCCTCTGGTGGGGCAACATCCTGGAAGTCCTCGGAGTCTTTCTTAACTCAGTGTGACTAGGGTTCCTGTTGCTGGAAAACGTGGTGTCGCAGTACACGCACCCCTGCATCCTGGACCTGAAGATGGGGACCCGGCAGCACGGGGATGATGCGTCCGAGGAGAAGAAGGCCCGTCACATGAAGAAGTGTGCACAGAGCACCTCGGCCCGCCTGGGCGTGCGCATCTGCGGCATGCAGGTAGGTCACGGAGGGCCCGCCACATCCCGGCGTGTCCACTGTGGCACGAGGATGTCTCCCATCCAGATACCACTGCCCCTGCGGAGCCCTGTGCTTTGGGGGAGCAACAGAGGAGGAGCTGGGAACCAGCCTTTCAACAGAGCCGTGCATATTTTGGTCTAAGACATGCTGGGTTATTCAAGAGCACCCTTCAGGATAGGGGCGTCAAGTCTCTGGCATCTGAAACGTTCCACAGTGGCCACGTGTCTCCTGCCCGTGCTGCGAGCAGACCTTTGATGACAGTGTGTGAGCAGGGCTGGGGAAGAGCTAAGAGAAAGAGTTCTTTGGTGCACTCTCTGGCTTCCTGAGTCCTCATTCTCCTGAATAATAAAGCTGAATCCTTTCCTCAGATGCTGTACAGCAGTCTGCTCCTTGAATCCTCATTAGCCATTTCCTCTTTTTTTAATTTTATTTTTTGAGACAGGGTCTTGCTTTGTTGCCCAGGCTAGAGTACAGTGGTGTCATCATAGCTCGCGGCAACCTCACACTCCTAGGCTCAAGCAATTCTCCTGCCTCAGCCTCCCAAGTAGCTGGGAGTACAGGTACTGCCACCACACCTGGCTAATTTTTCTATATTTTGTAGAGACGGGGGTCTCGCTCTTGCTCAGGCTGATCTCGAACTGCTGAGCTCAAACAATCCGCCCGCCTCAGCCTCCCAGAGTGCTAGGATTACAGCCGTGAGCCACCACACCTGGCCCATTTCCTCTTCTTAATCCACCTTTTCTGCTTCTTTTTGTTACCTGTTGCAGTTAACAAAATGGGAAGGTCATAACCTGCTAATCCCCACAAGCAATGGTTATTTTCTTATCACGCAGACTCCACGTCTCATTTTCGCTGCTCTGGTGTAGCTTATGACAGGGGCTGCAGGAGAACAGGAGGAAATAAACTTTCTCCACTCATTCCCTCTTACAGTCTGTCTACTCAAAGCAAAACCAGGCACCAATTTGACGGTAAACGTTATAGCTTTCCTTAATTGAAACTGCCACCCCTTGAAGCTGGAAGTTAAGTCTATAAATTTGTTGCACAGATGTCCCTTGGAAGGCTTGCAATGCGATCCTCAAGAGAATGCAGTTGATGATTTGTGGTGTAAATGGAATCTCTCTCTGGACCTCAAATCTTCTGAAATTGATCTGATTTATTCAGAAAGTGATGCCTGTCACATATTTATGATGGCTAATTTAGCAGCCAATCTCCAGCCCTCCAAAGGCAACCCGAAGTCTATCCTGTCTTTCTGATTTTTTTCGACACTGGTTTTCTATAAACATATCATGTACTGTGAAGGGAGGAAAGACCTGAGAAACTGTCTTGGCCAGGTATGGGCAGCCCTTCCAGGTGTGCCAGGCAGAGGGGCGCCAAGTCCCCCTCAGGATCCCCCTCAAGGCCAGCCGCTGGCCTTGGTTCAGCTTCTGCTGCTGCCTGTGCCATCTGAATGAATCGGGGGTGGCTGCCACTGTCCCCCCATCAGCATCTCTCTTCCATCTGCTCCCTTCTGGTGGCCAAGACATGACAGGGGAGGGGAGGGCAGACAGTGCCAAGGAGAGCGGCCACCAGCCCCACAGAGCTGCTATGAACCGCCCTCCTCCACCCAGGCCCCTCGGCTGCACTGGCTACCTAACACCTCTGTCCACACCTGACATAGTCTGTCTTTTTATCTTCAAACAATTTACCTCACTCCACCTCAAGAGCCATTACTGTCTCCTTGGAATCTGCAGAGAAAGGACTTTATAAACTTTTTTGGGAAAAATTTAATCTAGTTGGCTTTCCAAAACCATTGGCTGTGATTTCAGATTCCTACTAAAGCTTTCTAGCTTGAGTTTGCTAATATTTGAATTGAAGAGGGCCAGAAGCCAGGGCTTAAATCATGATTTGGAGGTTGACAGTGGAAATTCACAAGAAAGGAGATCCAGCCGTTCTCCTTGTGGGGGAGGCTCACCTCTGTAGGGTGAAGGGTCTTTAGTCCCAGGATTACTATTACGCTCTGCACGGAAAGCGTTTTAAAATGTAAACGCTACACTGGTGCTTAACGGAAGGTCACCTTCCACTCACATCAGTCACCCCTGCCCTGCATCTCCTGGACACCCGTTCATGTGTCGTCCTAGCTTGTGACGCTGCAGCCGTACCAGATGCAACTTTTTTTTTTAAGTTTGCAATTCTTCACATTTTCTCTTTCTTCTTTTTAATGCAAGGTTTATCAAACGGATAAGAAGCACTTTCTCTGCAAAGACAAGTACTATGGAAGAAAACTCTCCGTGGAGGGGTTCAGACAAGCCCTCTATCAGTTCCTGCACAATGGAACCCACCTCCGCGCGGAGCTGCTGGAGCCCATCCTGCGCCAGCTCCAGGCCCTCCTCTCGGTCATTAGGAGCCAGAGCTCGTACCGGTTCTACTCCAGCTCCCTCCTCATCATCTATGACGGGCAGGAGCCATCAGAAAGAACCTCAGGCAGCCTGCATCCTCAGGAGGCTCCGCAGGTGGCCCACGGCAGCTCTCCCGGGGGTCTCGCCAAGGTTGACATCCGCATGATCGACTTTGCTCACACGACATACAAGGGCTCCTGGAATGAGCACACCACCTACGATGGACCAGACCCTGGCTATATTTTTGGCCTGGAAAATCTCATGGGGATCCTGCAGGATATCCAAGAGGGACAATGAAACTTCTTGGGCTCATCTGGATTTTTCTGGGCTACGGATCTCAAAAAGGGACCTATTGGTCGCTAGGGTAGTCTAGACACCCCTTAGATGTCTTCATAATAGTCGTATCTACCCTCAAAGCCATCTCTATACATGGCAGACTATATGAACAGCTGTCAATCAGCTCTGGAGGTGATTCCACATACTCTGGCATCCTGCTCTAATGCTGGTCATCATAGAAGGGACAGTCAGGATAAAGTGGCATCCATTGTGAGTACACCGGAGGGAGCAGCATGATGAGTTGAAGGCCAGCACTGCAGTGCGTTCCGGAGTATTTGCATCTGAGAGTGCTCACTTCTTGTTGTGCTGCAATCTTTGCAAGCTGTGAGGCAAAAAACCTACTTGAAGTAGCCTTGAAGAGTGAGTTCATGAGTTCACGGTTTTTCTCCCGGTCCAGGCTGCCCGCTCCAAGGGCAGACAGAGCTTGTGAATGCCTCTTACCTTCCCACGAGAGAGGAGCTGTAACTGGGGCAGGATGAAGTGGAACAGATCTGCCCACCTCACCTTCTTGCACCCAGGTTCTAAGTGGACAAGGACAAGCCCAGGCACAAGCACAGAAAGAGCAGGACCCCAGGTCCTACGTGTGCCTGTGCAGATCAGGGTCTCTTTAGAGACTTGTTTTTTTCCTTTTTTTTTTTCCAAAATCTATTATAATGAGGAATCTCTTTACAGACTTCTGAGTGCCTGTTGGATGTGATGATTCTGCCACATTCTGACCATGAAATGACTCTGACCATGAAATGCAGCTTCCGGCGGGGGGTGGGATGCACATGAGGAGGAGCCACTGATATTAAACTACACTCTCCGCTTTCTATTTATTTATTTTGGGGGTGGGTTGGGGGTGTCAGAAGAAGCCGGAGGACCCAGGAAACCACGGGCAATGTTTACAAGACTGGTGGACAAGCGTAAATATGGAACAAGAACAAACAGTTCTAATTAATTCCTTCTTCTGCAGTATGGAAACCTATTACAATGCCCTTGAGTCAAGCCCTGAGATACGTTACCCAATTAGGGAAATAAATTTGTTAATAAAATTGCTGAGGTCACCAGTGATTGTTGGCGCGCCTTATTAGCCTTTCCATTTGTTTATTCTGATCACACTGTATGGCAGTTCCAATTTATGAGTGACTAGAGTATACAACAAGAACAGTTCACCAATTTCCTACAATCCTTCAGGGAACTCGGGCGGAAATGGTGGCTAATAAAATATTTGCGTGTGTCTGCAAGGCAGGCACCAGACCTGAGAAGTAAGTTGTCCTTTCATTTGAAACCTATGCAATGTAAAATTAAGTAATTTGGGGATTCTCATGGATAATTACCATCAACTTTCCAAGATCCACACTAATAGAAGGAAAGAACGCCCTGGATAATAAAAAAGCTTGTGTTGGCCGGGCGTGGTGGCTCACGCCTAATCCTAGCACTCTGGGAGGCCGAGGCGGAAGGATTGCTCAAGGTCAGGAGTTCAAGACCAGCCTGAGCAAGAGCCAGACCCCGTCTCTACTAAAAAATAGAAAGAAATGATCTGGACAACTAAAAATATATATATAAAAAAATTAGCCGGGCATGGTGGCACATGCCTGTAGTCCCAGCTACTCGGGAGGCTGAGGCAGAGGAGGATCGCTTGAGCCCAGGAACTGGAGGTTGCTGTGAGTGAGGCTGATGCCACGGCACTCTAGTCCGGGCAACAGAGTGAGACTCTGTCTCAAAAATAAATAAATAAATAAAAAGCTTGTGTTTAATTTCAAAATACGCTATACAGACTTCGAAGCAGGTTAACTTCCCAAATCATGTTTGGCTGCGGCTATGATGTGATTAATTTGCATGCTTTGTGCCCATGGTAGGACAGTTGAGTCAAAGTATGTTGGGCAGCAAAAGGGAATCAGCCAAAACTACATATTTGCTAACGACAAAACAGAGCCCTAAATACCGCTATTTCCAAGCTACTTCCTTGCTTGAGAATCTGGTACCATAACAACCAAGTCCAAGGCTCCCTGGCTTAGCTTCTCGTTCCTCCACCCATTCTCCGCCCTGGGAGGTGTGGGACTTTGCAGACGGCCTGCTGGCCTACCCACAACACTAACTGTGCTACAGCTGCTCCCCAGGGCCTGGGTCCTAATTCCTGCCTATGTGATGCCACCTCTCTTGGCTATTCCTTCCCCCCACGGCGCCCTTCCCCTATGGGGCCTTCTTCTTCCTGTCTAAATCCTCAGCCCACGTTCCCATCTCCTGAAGATGTCCCTGACAAAAGTGCAATTTGTTATTTTTTTTAAAAAGGGACAAAGTTGGCTACAAAGTTTTAGACTATTCTCACTGGACTACCGACTCAGAGGGTCACTGCGGTCTGGAAACTCACTCAACTCTGGAAACTCAAACTTCTGCAGATTCAGAAACTCAGTGAACTCAGAAACTGAATGAGCCCACCCAGTTGATCCAAATCTGGGAAGAGGGAGAACAGAAATGCATGGAAAGAAAAGAAGAAGATAGATGTGTATGTTTTTGGTCTCCAAGAGGAGTTTTCTTGAAAGGAGTGAGGGAGCCCTAAGTAACCTGGCAACCGGCAGGTGTCCCCGAGCAGCTATTCCGTGCTGATCTCTTTGCTCGTGCTGTGGAAGATGCAGCTCTTGGGGAGCTTAGGTCCTAACTGCAGAGGCAAGAATAACACACACGAACTGACAACAAACCACACAAGACAATACCCAGTGGGACCAAGGATTCATCTGTGTGGTGCAGACGATTAACCCAAGGCTGTAAAGTTGGAAGAGGTACACTGAGAGCAGGGTTGTCACAGAAATTGTTGGAGGAGGGGAGACGTTATCTGGGGCCTGAAAGGTGACCGGAGTGGAGAGGAACTGGGGGATCAGTGAGGGGAGGTTGGGAGGAGATGGGGGAAGGAAAAGTCCAGCGTGCTTTAGGAGTCTGTGGACAGAGCAACCCCCTCGGAATGGGGGTTTGTGATTGGGAGTAGTAGAAACAAAGAGAAATGGAGTGGACCCAGACGGCGGAGACACTTGAAAATCTGAGCAAGTAGTTCATTCATTGTTTGTGATTTCATGAGTCTGCCTGCCTGCCTTCCATCCATCCACCAAATATTTACCAAGTGCCTGGTACATACGGCACAGTGCTAGGGCCTGTGCAGGACAGGAGGAAGTGTGAGGATCATGCCATTATTGTTAAGAACCTCATACCTTAATGCGAGTTAAGACCCCCTTATGAAAATATCGTGGGTGCTTCAACCAGGATGCTCAGCTGTGTAGAGTACTACCCAGGAGAGGGGAGGCAGCGAGGGCTCACCACACGGCGTGGTTACAGAGGCGGTATTTGCACTGTGCCTTGAGCGGGAGCTGAGTCTGAAAGGTGATGAAGAAGGGCAGGTTTTCCAGGAAAAGGTTCAGCAAGCATGGGAAAGGGAACCAGGCACTCCACTCAGGGAACAGCAAGTGGTCTGGGTTGGCCACAGGGAGCTGATGTGCTTGGACACCGAGAGAGATTAAGACGGAAATGGAGAAATCCTAGAACATGAGAACTAAAAAGAACCTCTGTACCTTCTACCTCTACTGCTCTTGCCTGGGAGACTGTGAGAGCCTCCTGGCTGATGTCCCTTACCCAGCCTGGGGAGCTCCCTTCTTTCGTGCATTAAGAAACACGCAGGTATTGGTCAGAGTTAGGCTAACTGCTATAACAATCCCCAAATATCAGTAGAGTAACATCGCAATCCAAGGTGCTTGGCCGAGAGCCTCTGCTCCACACGGTCATCGAGGGGCCCTGTCTCTGTCCATCGTGGGACACCACCGTCTTCAGACACCGTCCACAGGGCTGCTATTGACAGGTGAAAGTTAGATGGCACGGAGAAGGCACATCCACAGCCCATGGGCAAGGACTAGTCACGTGGCCCTACCCAGATGCCAGGGGTCTGATGCGCTGTTTAACTGTGTGCCAAGAAAGAGGAAATGGGTTTGATGAGAACCTCTTTCTCCATAAGCCCCGTATCAAACTGATACTTAAGGAGGGAGAAATAGAGTCATACAGAGCAAACGGGGAGCGTGGGGGGATGGCAGGGCCTGGCAATGCCAGGGCTACAGGTTCTGATCCAGATCCTTCCTCTGGCCGTGTCCTCATACAATTAGTGTGCTCCGCATGCTGGCAGACTTGCTACATCTCCCCAACCTCAGTTTCCTCATCTGTCCCACAGGAACTCTGACTTGGTCCTCAAGACAGGTGATGTGGAAGAGCAAACATAGATCATCACCAAATCCGTGGAGGAACCTGCTCCTGACCCGGCCTCTCCACTGCTGCCCACTACCATGGGACCAGGGCAGCCTGGAGACATTCATCCCCCACCCCCACTCCTGTCCCCCAGTGTCCCCTGTGTGATTAAAGAGAAGACTGAAGAGCAGAATGTTATTACAGCTTTTCCATAATGCAATGTCATCAGGAAGCCCTGGGCCTCTGGGCAGCACCCTGGCAGCCCCATCACTCTTCCCAGCTGCACGGAGCTTTCGGCCCATGCAGGAAAGGGCAGGAGGCAGTCTAACGAAACAAATGGCAAGGCAACGCCACTCATCAGCAGCTCTTCGGAATGATCTAAACTTCTGACTTTTGATTTAAATCTGCATCCTCTGTTGCCAAAAACATAAAACAGAAGATGAAGGAAAGAGCCAAAATGAAAGTGTCGTGGAGGGGAGGGAGGGAGGAGAAAAGCAGCCCTGGGACAGCACCGAGCGGGGCGCCAGCCAGGCAGCCTGACTTGCAGCCAGGTCTGGGCCCTTCTTGTTAGGCGTTTCTCAGAGCTTCTCCCTTCTGTCACTAAGCTGCCTTGAAATGCGACAGAAAGGCTGAGAGCGAGTCCAAGAACAAAGTCCGGAAATCTACCTGTTCCTGGTTTGCCCTTAACCTTTCTCCCTCAGCCCTTTAAGAGGAGTGAGGGGTGGGGTAGGTGGGCCAGGAGGCCTGGGTTTATATTCCAATGTCCTTCTCGTCAGATTCTTTTACTCACAAATATTATTTAGTGAGAGATGAATGCACCCCTGGACCTGCTGTCAAACAGGGAGCAGTGCTTTGAAGCAAAAGGGGACAAGAGTGGTAGGGGCCGCTACTGTGGCCTCTCTAAGGTGTCATCCTCTACAGAACAGATACGAGGAGACAGGCAGATCCTCTCCGGGGCAGACAAGATGTCTCAGCAGAGCTGAGGGCATCAGATATGTTAGGCTGCACTTCAGGTCCCCACTGAGCCTATCCTAGCACGTCTCAAACACGTCGTCACAGAAAGCACGCCTCCAGAACGAGGCCGCAATCCAGTGTCAGTGTGACCCATTTGGCTACTTTTACCCAGGGGTATTTAAATGACGAACTATTCTGATGCAAGTCCAGACCCACTTTTTTGGTAACATATCTGGGTATTGCAGCCAATCATTTCCTCTAGTTGAATAAGTTGAAAGAAAAATCGGGCAATCGTGCCGCTCAGCATTTAATTCCTTTTTAATGTTTACATTATTAACACCAATGTTACAAAACTATATTTTTACTTTCGAGCAATTTAAATGTGCAATTCGGTATCTCGATTACTGGGATCATTATAACTTGAAAAACTGAAGCAGTGCTCCCTCCCCCCCAGCTCTCCTCCCCCATGGTGCCTCCTTTCTATAAAGAGTGATCCCCACTCCATGAAGCCCAAATACCCATTCCAAATGGCCGGGAGGCGCAGCCCTGGTGGGGGTTTTCAGTGAGCCAGGAGAGGCTGCGTTCGGTGTGAATGAGTGACAGTGGCAGGTGGGTGTTCAAATGGTCATCAACACCCCAAGGGGCTGGCACACCAAGCTGCATTCCAGACAGTGCCTATTAACGTGCCCAGAAGGGTGCTGGGTGATTGACAAGCCAGTGCGCCCCGACTGGCTCACACTGCCCACGGGCACAGGGAAAGGAGAAGGGGCCCAGCAGACGGTCAATAAGAGCCACTGCAATTCGACGGCCTATCTGTGCCGGCACTGGCCACGCGCCATAACACACACAGAAACACACCATGCGCCTGGTTCATGGCGGTAACGCTGCCAGGAGGCCCGAAGAGGCACCTGACGGGGTGGGGAAGAGCACAGGCTCTGCAGCCACTCGGCATGGGTTCAAGTCCTGGCTCTTCCTCTCACCAGCTGGTGACCTTATCCTTTCCGTGCCTCAGTTTCCACCTCTGTAACAATGAGGATAATAGCGGTACTTATGTCTGAGACCCATTGTGAGCACTAACAGAGTCAAATGTGAAAGGCATTTAGAATTGTGCCTGGCACATGGTAAATACCCTGTGTTAATTCACCATCGTAATTCCCACTTGGAGATGAAGACCGCAGCTTACAATAATCAAATAACCCACCCTTAGGCCTCTGCCTTTGCTGCCCCTCTGCTTTAGAAGACACTCTTGCCCACCTTCCTGTGGCTGCCCCTCCGGGTGACTCGGATCTCTGTCACACACAAGGTCCTCAGGGGTGGCCTCCGGCCCACCCACCCCACCCTAACCCCACTGCTGCAGGCCCAGCACCCTACCTTGGTCTCCCCCAGCGCTCTGCTTGCTCTGTCAGGAAAGGGTAACACACATAAAGCACTGTTGCTATCTGCGTTGCTTGGCTGCTGCAGGAGCAGCGCCCTCATCTGTCTTGTCCACCACACCAGAGCTGGGGCCAGCCTCACAGGCATGTGACCAGCACAGCTGCCCAGGGCCCGGCACACAGAAGGGCCCACACTTGGTTTAATGCTCTGTTACTGTCTTGAAATTCTTCACTTTTTAACAAGGGGCCTCACATTTTTTTCTTTTTTTTTTTTTTTTTTTTTTTTTTGAGACAGAGTCTCACTGTGTTGCCCGGGCTAGAGTGAGTGCGTGGTGTCAGCCTAGCTCACAGCAACCTCAAACTCCTGGGCTCAAGCGATCCTCCTGCCTCAGCCTCCCGAGTAGTTGGGACTACAGGCACACACCACCGTGCCCGGCTAATTTTTTCTATATATTTTTAGTTGTCCAGCCAATTTCTTTCTATTTTTAGTAGAGAAGGGGTCTCGCTCTTGCTCAGGCTGGTTTCGAACTCCTGAGCTCAAACAATCCGCCCGCCTCGGCCTCCCAGAGAGCTAGGATTACAGAGGGGCCTCACATTTTTACTTTGCACTGGACCCCCAGAAAATTATATGTCCTAGATGAATGAATGAATGAATGAATGAGCAAGGCCACATTCCAACCCAGGTCTGTCAGACCCCACAGCCTCACTACTTAACCGCCATGCCAAATAAGCCTCCAGATAGGGGAAGAGAGGTGGGAAGGACAGTCTGAACCCAGCCAACCACAGCTGGGCCCAGGAGAAGACTGGATGTGCGGAAGGGGGAGCCTCAGACGGAGGCATCTGTCCAGTTTCCCCTAAGTCCAGGCGTTCCTGGCAACCTCTCATTGCACTGTGCCTCGAGTGGCATGAAAATCATTAGCTGGCCCCTAATGTTACTCTTCCTGTTGCCTAAGACACAGGGACCTCGTCTCTGCCTCCCCGCACAGCTGTAGGCCAGCCAGGTGCTCTTCAAAGCCACAGCCATGGTGGGGCCTCAGGCAGAAATAAGGGCTCAGGGCACCCAGCACAACCCTAGGAGCCTGGAGCTCAACGAGTAAACACATACGACCCTTGCCCCGTGGGCTCAGGGCAGTCATCAAAACTCCGGGGCTGTAAACACAGCCGAGGTAAGGATGCAGCAGGCAGGCATCGCGGGGCAGGGAACCTGGTGCGGCTCATCAGGGACACTTTCTGGAGGTGATACCCTTGAGCACCTCGCTTTTCACTCCCGCTGAACTCTCCTTACCTCACATGGGCGCTGCACAGCCTGGGTCCCCAGAAGTTCTCCATCACAGGTCTTCACCCCCAACACCCCAAGCTGTGCCTGGCTAAAAGCACCCACTGATCCTTCCTCAGAGTAAACTCTCTTCCCAACCCTTCCCCAGGCCTGCCTCCTGCTGCTCTAGGAGCATCCCTGCTCTTTCTCCCACTCTCCCCTGAACAGCCGGAAGTAATATTTCTTTCTCCAAACCCCCTAGCATTGTGCAATACTTCCATTAAGCGCCTGTCACCTTTAACCTTGCGTCCTAGTGATGTACACACTCCCAGGCCCAGCAGTCAAGTCCTTGAAGGCAGGATTCTCCTGGATCTGCCTTTACAAAGTACGTGGGGCAAGAAGGAGGAGATTTGGGGGAAGCAAAGGTTGTAGCGTGGGATGGTCTTGGCTAAATACAGGACGATGAAGACACAGAGAGGGACTGAGGCTTTCTGAAGGAAAACTCGGATGATAGGGCAATCTTTTGAAAGGAAAAAGCAGTCCACATGTGATGTAGCTAGAGATGTAGAAGACTTAGTAAAACAAACAAGTTTTAATAGGAAAAAATATATTGAAATTTTATATATGATAAGGGATTGATATCCAGAATATATAGCGAGCTCCTAAAACTCAATAACAAAAAAACAAACAACTCAATTCAAAAACAGGCAAAGGGCCGGGTGCGGTGGCTCACACCTGTAATCCTAGCACTCTGGGAGGCTAAGGCAGGAGGATCGCTTGAACTCAGGAGTTGAAGACCAGCCCAAGCAAGAGCAAGACCCCGTCTCTAGTAAAAATAGAAAAAAATTAGCCAGGCAACTAAAAATAGGAAAATTAGCGGGCACGGTGGAGTGCGCCTGTAGTCCCAGCTTCTTGGGGAGGCTGAGGCAGGAGGATCGCTTGAGCCCAGGAGTTTGAGGTTGCTGTGAGCTGTGATGAAGCCCCTGCACTCTAGCTCAGGCAACAGAGTGAGACTCTGACTCAAAACAAAAACAAAAACGGGCAAAGGACTTGAATAGACTTCTCCAAGGATGACATACAAATGGCCACTAAGCACACGAAAAGACATGCTTATTGACACATCTTTGATAATTATTAGAGAAATGCAAATCAAAGCTATATTGAGATACCACCTCGGACCCAATTAGGTTGGCTAGTAACAAAAACACGGCACTGGACTAGGCTGATCCAAGTGCAGTCATGTTTACAACTAATTGATCACAACCAGTTACAGATTTCTTTGTTCCTTCTCCACTCCTACTGCTTCACTTTACTAACTATATATATCTATATATAAATTTTTTTTAAAGAATAGAAAATAACGAATGTTGGTGAGGATGTGGAGAATTGGAACCCTTGTGCACTGGTGGTGGGAGTGTAAAATGGTGCAGCTGCTGTGGAAAACAGTATGGCGGTTCCTCAAAAAATTAAAAATAGAATTACCATATGATCCAGCAATTCCACTTCTGGGTCTATACCAAAAGAATTTAAAGCAGAGCCTTGAAGAGATATTTGTACACCCATGTTCATAGCAGCATTACTCACATAGCTAAAATGTGGAAGCAACCCAGTGCCCACTGATGGATGAATGGCTACACAAGTGTATATACACACAGTGGGATATTGTTCAGCCTTCAAAAGGAAGGAAATGCTGACACACGCTATAACATGGATGAACCTTGAGGTGAGGACATTATACTAAGTGAAATAAGTCAGTCACAACGGTCAAATACCATACGGTTCTACTTATATGAGGCACTTAGAGTAGTGAAAAATCACGGAGCCTGGTGAAGTACTTTTCATGTGGGAAGGCCACATTAGTTTAGCTATAATCAATTAAGGCTGCACTCAAGAAACTTCAATTAGATATAATTAAAGATGTGCATTATTTTGTAAAAACTACTATGTACTTAATAATTTCAAAAAGTGAAAACTATTTGTTAATTTTAAAGTTAACTAATCTTTTAATGACTTTGTTGTCTGCTTTTTGTTGGATGGCATTTGAATATGTGGTTGCAGCATGGAGGTCCACAGTTCCAGTTGATCCTCTAGATGGGTATCAGTCATTTCTGACCTTAAGAGCATCTTGATTTGGGTTAGGTAGGAGAATGGAGATTTGCAGCAATAAGTGGTTGAAAAGCAAGAAAGCATCTTTCAGCCATGTTGCTGAAGGCGTGGGTATTCTACTGCATTTTTCCATATTTCAATTAGATCTTTCTTAGCATCAAACAATGACTTTAAAATGTCAAAATGAGAGCTCAATCAATCCCATCTGCAGTTCTTTAGGTGCATGGGTGATATCAACTAGTGAGGCTGAAGTGCTAATTTGAGTGTGATGATGATTCTCCAAGTCAGTGAACCTTTCACTGTATTCTCCAGTTAATAGGTCTATAACAGCTGTGTATTCTTCAAACGATTCGCATATATCATCCTGCTCATCAATGACCTTTGCTAACTGGGGAAAATGTTCATCCAAAATTTCCTTTTGAAGAAGAAGTGTTTGAAAAAAGATAGCTTTATTCAAAATGCTTGGACTTCTTGCCACGTATCATATATAGACTTAGTTTTACCTTGCAAAGAAATAGTCAAGTCATTTTGACTTAACATGATCTCACACAGAAATGCTGTATTCCTATAGAAATATCCTTTCAATAATTCACATTGCTGATTCTGTTCTTCATAAAATTTAACTATCTGTTCTCACACAGATAAAATTTTGATTAACACCTGTCCCAGTGATAGCCAACACACTTTAGAATGATACCGCAAATCAATATTGAATACCTCATTGTTCAACTTTAGCATGTTACCAACTTTAGCCATGTTGCATTTGCACAAATATAGTTAACAATATGTA
>NW_012151807.1:236358-271700 GCF_000956105.1 Propithecus coquereli
AAAAAAAAAAAAAAAAAAAGAGTCCCCAAAGCAAGTAACTCTTTGTAGCAAAGAAAATCTTCTGTTATGACCGGAATGAAGTATAAAACCTGCACTGAGTTGGTAGTATCAGTTGATTCATCCAAAGTGATTGAATAATACATATTTTCCTTTTAAAGTATTACATGAAGTTGTTCTGTTAAGTTGAAGGCTAATTCATGCTGCCAATCAGTTATAGTTCTCCTTAAAAGAGGCAGTTGTTTGTGCCTTGAAATGTTATCAGGGTCTAAGCATTCTACAACTTTGACAATGCATTCTTTCACAATTCCTACATCACTGAATGTCTTCCCTTTTTTCCTGAGTATATAAGCTACTTTATAAGTTGCTTCAATAGCATTATTTCCAGGTATTCAATGAGGTATTCAATGTGGATTTGCCGTATCATTCTAAAGTGCATTGGCTATCACCAGGACAGTTGTTAGCCAAAATTTTACCTCTAGGGGGTATAGCTCAGAGATAGAGCATTTGACTGCAAAATTTTATCTCTATGAGAACAGATAGTTAAATTTTATGAAGAACAGAATCAGCAATGTGACTTGCTGCTAGAAAGAATTGTCTTTGCTTTTGTTTTTCATCTTTTAATATCTGCAATGCAACCTTTTGTGCCTCTCCCTCTAATTTAAAATATTTGTGGTCCTTATGAGCATTGAATTTCTTTAACGTTGATATTACAGTATCACAAAGCAAGCAAATCATCTTATCTTTAGCAGAAACAAGATGATATTGCAATTCCCAATCCTCATTAAAAAGATCTGTTTTCTTTCTTCAGCATTCTCTTGGTCTTCTTTGACATGATGGGCTGTTAAGCAGACAGAATTAAGAAACACTGTCAAGTTGTGCAACTACCTATTCACAAATTCCACTCCAAACCAAAACAGAGTGTACCATTGTCAAAGGCCGATAACAGACTCTTGCCAACCAGTCTGGTGCGGTATTGGCGCCAGTCAGGCGGGGAAGTTAGAACTAAATAATTAGTATAGCAGCCATCAATTTAGCCCTTATGGCTTACTAATGTTCTAACTGTGCCAATCAATCTGGAAGGATTATTTCATTGAAACTTTTTTATTCTTTGGTATTTTAAATACGTTCATTTTAAAAATAAAACAAAAATATAAAAGGCAAACAAAAATGTATTAATAAAAATAAAAGGATTTGTTCTGTAAAATTTGGATTCAGTCAAAAGGCTGCACTTAAGGACCTAGAAGGCCACATGTGGTCTTAAGGTCTCAGGTTCCCCACCCTTGTCATAGAGACAGAAAATAGAGTGGTGGCTTCCAGGGACTTTGGGGAGGCAGGGAATGGAGAGTTACTGTTTAAGGGCATAGAGTTTCAATTTTACAAGATCAAAGAGTTGTGGAGATGGATGGTGTGATGACTGCACAACATTATTCAGTGCTATTTAATACCACTGTACTGTACACTTGAAAATGGTTAAAATGGTAAATTTAATGTTGCATTACACAATAAAAAAATAACAAATTACAAAAACGATTAAAAAAACTTTTTCTAGGCTGAATCAACCCAGGAGACATTGCCCAGGCTAGAAAACTTGTGCCTTCTAGAAAATAGTGCCTGGCTTGCTGGGGAGATGGGAGGACAGAAGAGATACTAATAGAGGCTGGGATACTGGGACAAGAACCGGGGAGGACTAAGAAGGAACTGTGGCGGAGTACCAAGTGGCAGTGACAAGTACAGGGGCTGCGAAGAGGACCGGACAGCGCAAACAACGCGTGCGTGCTACAACGCGTGCGTGCTACGTGATTAAGTTCAAACACATCTTCATCCAATAACAACCTGCATTTACATGCAAATGTACTGGCTTATACAAAATAGCAGAGGTCTCGGAGGAGGGTTTTTTAAGCCCAAACCTGGGCAAGCAATGAAAAAAAACAAAACCGGCCCCGGGGGTACTACACGTCTGCCTTTCCCCTGGGAGCGGGGCCGGTTCCAGGAGGACGAAGGCTGAATTGGCTCGGCTTGCAGAGACGGGAGAGCAGCGCCCCTACCCGGAGAGCAGCGGGCGCCCGCGAGGACGCGCATGCCCACTCCTGCCTCCCGCCCCGCCCCCTCAGGAAGGCTAGAGCCTTAGTGCGCAAGCGCCACCCGTCCGCGCCGACTCCTCCCTCAGGGGCGGTAACTACCGGCGCCCAAAATGGCGGCCAGCCGCTACCGGCGGTTTCTTAAGCTCTGTGAGGAATGGCCAGTGGACGAGACCAAACGGGGCCGGGACTTGGGCGCTTACCTGCGGCAGCGGGTAGCACAGGCCTTTCGGGAGGGAGAGAACACCCAGGTGACTGGCGGGGAGGCGGTTGGGGCGAGGGGTGGGAAGGACGAGGCAGGGGCGGGGCCAATGAGCGGGCTGGCGGCGGGGCCCGCGCATGCGCGCACCTTTCCTTCCAGGCCGCACGTGCGCGTGGACCACCTTATCCCTCCAGGAGCTACAGAGCACGACGTCCCTTCCTACTGCTCGCAGCTCTCACCCGGCTGCACCTTGGAATTACCGAAGAAGCTTTTTAAAAATTAAGATGCTTATTCAATCAAAATCTTCTCGGGGTGAGGTCTTGGCCTCAGCGTTTTTAAAAGCTCTCCAAGTGATTCAGGTGCAAGCAGAGTAGAGACACCCAACACCAGTCGCAGGCGGTGACAGCCTCAGGGTTTTTGCTCCGATGACACGGTAGCCTTACGTCGCAGTGTTGTATATTGACTGAGCTCATCCCCAAGGACCTCCGCAAGGCCCCCGCCAAGCTCTCGCGTTTTTCCTGAGCCCCTCTAAGCCTATGCAGCAGGTTTGGAGCTCTGGGATTCATTCATTCATAGAGCACATATTTATTGCACACCTACCATGTGCCAGGAACTGTGCTGGGTGCCAGAGAGACAGCAGTGAATTAGACAGATGAGGTCCTGGCCATATGAAGTTTTATATTCTAGTTCAGGATGCAATAAACAAGTAGACATACCTAAGACAGATAACTACTGTCATGGATATAAAATAGGGTAGCATGAGAGAAGGGTAATATTAGTATAGTAGACTTTTCTGAGGAGGTGGCGCATAGGTAAGACCCCAGGGAAGAGGATGACCAACAACATACAGTGGCGGGACGGGCACTCCAGGCACTGCAAGGCCCTGAGGGAGGAAGCAGATTGACGTATTAGACAACAGAAGGAAAGCCAGAATGGCTGGAGCATGGTTGTGAGTAAGGTGGAGTTAGCTGAGAGTTGAGGTCAGAGGAAGTCAGGAGCCAAGCACAGTAGGGTCTTAAAGGCTGTAATTAGGAGTTAGATCTTATAAGGCCAATGAGAAGCCACCGGGGATGTTTATCAGGGACTGATGTGCCCTAATTTACTTTTTAAAAAAGATCGCTCTGCTTGTAAGTGGTGAATGGGTTAAAGGGGACAAGAATAGAAACGAGACTGGAGAGAAGCCTGCTATGGTACCCAAGGCAAGAGACGATGGTGGATTGGATGAGGATGGCAGCATAGGAGATGGAAGTGGCTGGATTCAGGTTATGTGCAGGTCAAGTCAGCAGGACTTGCTGATACTTTGGATGTGGGTTAGAGGAAAAGAAAGGAACCAAGGATAGCACCTAGGTTTTTTGTTTTTGTTTTTGTTTTTTGAGACAAAGCCTCACTCTGTTGCCCGGGCTAGAGTGCCATGGCTTCGGCCTAGCTCACAGCAACCTCAAACTCCTGGGCTCAAGCAATCCTCCTCCCTCAGCCTCCCAAGTAGCTGGGACTACAGGCAGCGCCACCATGCCCAGCTAATTTTTTCTATATATATTTTTTTAGTTGTCCAGATAATTTCTTTCTATTTTTAGTAGAAACGGAGTCTCACTCTTGCTCAGGCTGGTCTCCAACTCCTGACCTTGAATGATCCACCCGCCTCGGCCTCCCAGAGTGCTAGGATTATAGGTGTGAGCCACCACGCCCGGCCAGGTTTTTGTTTTTGTTTTTTTTTTGGCTTGAGCAACTGGGCATAAGATGGTGCCATTTACTGAGATGGGAAATAGTAGATGAGGAACAGGTTGGGTGTGGGAAGAACATCTTGAGTTTGGTGTTAGACAGGTTAAGCTTGAGATGCCAAGTGGACCGACTTCCAAGTGGAAATGTCAAGTAGGCAGTGGTATATTTGAGCCTGGGCTCAGGCAAGAGGTCAGAGAGATGAAATGAGATACATACACACACAATCTGAAGAAATGACTTTTGTGAAACTTGGCCAAGACCTGTCAAAGCAGGGACATGTTTTTTATTTGCAGCTTAGCCCAATATAGCCAAGACAGCCCACCCTAATGGAGGAAGGGCATGCCCAGTGGCATCATTGTGACTGGACTGCTGATTGGGTGGTGGCCTGAGGTATCTGACCCAGGACTTCTCAGAGAAGTGCAGGTTATGCTACAGTCAGGGCCCTCACATCGTTTATGGTGGTCTTCACTGGCCCAAAGTGTAAAGATCTTGAAAGCAAGAGTTGTATCTAGTCCCAACTCTGTAAACCCTGTAGACTTTCTAGGGCTCTGCTCCCTGCATATTTTTAGTGTGAGCTTCCTGAGCATAGAGATGATGCCATTTTTATCTCCTTCCACCCCAGTGTTAGCGTAGTTCTTGGCACATAAAAAACACACAGTAAAGGTCTGACTGAATAGATAAATAAGTGATTGGTTATGGCTCATGAGACGAAGTTCATTTGAATATAGTTGCAGGTGTGGCAGAACTAGATGAAGAGAAATAGGGAAGAGTGAGAAGGAAATGGCTCCTGAGTGGTAAGAATGGACTTGAGAGCTCACTCTGTCTGGAGAGCTGCAGGAACTACAGAAGAGGGACATAACCTGGTCCTCACCACCAGGGAGCTTACAGGTGGGCATTCAGAGGCTGGATCCTTGGGGAGGCAAGAGAGTGACATTCACCTACTTGATCATTAGTGTAAGAAGAGCTAGCAAAGGAGGGTAGAGCTTTCTCTTTTGTTATCCTTTGTCATCACCTAAGGAAATAGTTTCTGCTCAGTCAAAGGCCCACACAGGTTTGAGTCATAGCTGTAAATGCAAGTCATGGCTTGGTTGATGGTTCCACGGCAGCCGATGAATGCATTCCTGGTAGAGTGAACCAGTGCATCACGATGGCAGCGGACATATTACTCAGGACCACTGTTGTGGTACCTCATCCTAATGTCACCGGAGAATGCACCTGAGTTTAATAAATCTCAGTGATAAATTTTGGAGCAACCCCTTTCTGGAACTGAGAACAGGACTGTGAGTCACTCCCAGTGCCAGGTCACTTATAAAGACCTTGAAAAAGAGAGATGGTTCTGGTAGGCTCTTCATTAAACTGGCAGCCAGAGGTGGGGATTAGACCCAGTTGGCTGACTGGTATGGAGCTCCCACTTGGTCATGCCAGTTGCCAGAAAGACAGGCCTAGAGGATAAGGTAGCTCTGCTCACACATTCTTTTTATTCCCGTAGAGGAGAGGCAGGCAGCCCTCCTCTGGCCTCTTGCTTCCTGTGTCCTAATGATAACCCTGAAAGGTGCACAGCACAGCTCGGCATGCGTGATCTCATTTAATTTAATCCTTAGTGCAGCTGAGGGGTGGCCATTACTATTCCCATTTTACAGATGAGGAAACAACTTGGGGGTGGGGTCCTCTGGTGGTAAGAGACAAGCCAAGTAAACAGACGCAGCGTGCCTGATCCCAGTGTGACGCTGTCTCCTCAGTGCCTGGCCTTTCCTTGGCTGCCATTTCTCCCAAGTTATGTCTTGTTAGAACAATCTCTTGTTCTGTGGATATCAAGCCACTCCCTTCACCTTGTTCCCCGCTCAAACCTTTTTGGGCCATCGAGAGTATGGGCAATGAATTAAACATCTTCCTGTGGGCATCTTCCTTGCCCACCTCCCTTTCTTTGCCCCAGCCACTGCCTCCCCAGTGCGTGTGGGAAGAAAGACGTTCCTCAGTGTGGCCCCAGTGCAGAACAGCCAGGCTCACTAGAAGACAAATTAATAATTCATACTCAAAACCAGAGTACAAGCACCACTGCCTCTGTTTATTCCACTCGAATTGCCCTTTCGGGAGTCTCATGGTCCACCCTAAACCCACCCGGAGGGGAGGCGATGGTGGGCAGCTGGAACACATGTAACACCTCTTACACCCGACATGCTATTGTGCAGGTTTTAAAGTCAATGTTGATGGGTTTTGCCCCCTTTGAATACAGTTTCTTTAAGACCACGCGTTTCCTGGAGCTCTGAGAGCTTGATAAAAGAATCACAACATGAGGGGAGGTGGCAAAACAACTGTAATTGTTGACTTAACTACAGAGAAAGGAGCAAATCTTTCTAATGAGTTCATTAGGTGCACAAGCAGCTTCCTAAAAGATCCCTGACTGCACACCAGCACCCACTTATCTAGCACAGGGTGCAGCCCTGAGAGACCGCCTGGAAATGCTGCCACCCAGGAAGGGGCTCACCCACCAGCAAGCTCTTGTGATTGTATTGTAGCCAGGTTTAAACAATATTGGCCCAGTTTGAAAGAAGTTAAATGTTGTCTTGGGTTTCTGGTAATGTAAATGATTTTTCCACCTTCTCAAAGGTTTTATATAATTCTGTTTTGTTGGTCACCCAGTTGAGGTGTGGTCTTTGGCATTCCTCAGCGTGGCAGGGAGCCAGCTTCCCAACTGCCTGGAACATGCTGGCCATGGTGAAGCCATCTCAGCATCGCTCTCCCCCATACGTGGGCCCCTTGAAGTCAAATTTTTAAGCAGTAGATTAGGAACAGATTATGTTATTCTTAGTTATAATATTGAGCCCACCACAAAATAGGAGTCGTGAGGAGAATCATATCTAAGGGGGAGTCCAAACATCTCCATATTTTTTTCTCTCCCAGTTCTGAGTGGAGCTAGCATGAGTTAAGGTAATGTCCAGACCAAAGGGTGACATTTGTCTGGGCATGTTTAAAGATGCAGGGGCTCCTCCTAAAGGGATAGCCACTTCCAGTGGGACACGACTTTATTCAGAGATCTTTGAGGTCTGCCCATTGTGTCCTGGATAAGTTGCAGGCAACTCTGTGAGACCTTCAATGCCCTCTGGTCCTTGGTCCCAGCCTGTGGTTCCAACCTTGCTTCTTACCACCCCCAGCACGAGCCCCAGCCTCAGCAAGGGTATCTTCTCACTGCGTCCCCAACTGGCCATAAAGAAGTGGTTCTGAACCTCTGAGACTCCAGTGCACTGTGGACCACTGCCCCCTGCCCACCCAAACCCAAATACCGAGTTTGCCGAGAATTTGGTGGTTTTCCAGGCCCTCGAAGCCCTCCCTGCCTGAAACACCCTTGTCCTGTGCCTTTTCAGCCTGTCCTCCCTGCCACTCCTCTGATCCCTCTCACACATCGTGCCCAGGTTGACGCTCCTCAGAGTTGGGGACTCTGGCTTCACTCACTCTGTGCACTGTCACTGCAGTGAAACTCAACCCTTCCCCACCGCACCTGCCTATCAGCCCCGCCGGGGCCCAGCTCCCACCTTGGATCTGCAGCAGTGGCGCCCCGCATCTCTGGCGCTCGGTTACACACTGCCGCAGGGCGCGGGTGATTTTTAATGCAAGTGGCTCTTGTCTCCTCAGCTTGACTGCCAGCTTCTCCAGTGCCAGGCGGGGTCTTCTTCTTTATGTCCCCCCACATCCCCCAGCAGAGCACTTTCTACATAGTAGCTGCTCAAGAAGTAGATTTTCAATTGAATTGAAGGGAATAGGCTCCCATAATGGAATGAACTCATTTCAGAAGTTCATTACCAAGTCATGAAAACCTTTTTTCATAGATCCTCCTGGACCGAATCCAGCTCTACCTTAATTAGCAAAGCAATTTTCGACACCCTTTCCCAAAAGTGCTTATGCGTCCCTTTGTGTGACTAGAATAGGGACCGCTGTACCAATTGCTGTCACCACCCAAAATTCAATTTCGAAAATCGAAATCAGTGCCTGCGGCACTGATGTAGATTTGTATGTATAAAAGTTTAATATGGTAAAGAGAAATTTACTGACGACTGAGCAGGGGAAAGGCAAAAGGAGCAAAAATAGAGCTATAAAGGACGCTTTGTCGGTTGAACATCTATTTTGTTCACATTTAGGGAGCAGTGCTGAATTTTTCATAATGTCCCTACTGCTGCCTTTTTCAAACCCAGCACTACTATTAGTCCTAAAATGGCCGTAATCTCATTAGGTGTGAATGCAAATCAGGTAATTTAAAGCTTGTATTAAGAATATTTCTAAAAATGCACAATCAATGTCATGAGAAAAACTATATATTTGAAAATTAAGGAATGTGTGTGCTAAAGTCTAAAGTATGAGATGTAGGTGTGTGGCGGGCGAGGCTTCTGGAATTAGACCGGTGTCTCCATTGATATCCTTTTAAGTAGTAAGCAGGACTATTTTGTAGTGGCTGAGCCTGCATTGGGTGTGACTGGGAGCCCCAGTTGGCCCTGGCTCATCTCTCCTCAGGCGGTAAGAACTTGGCTAGAAACCGGCACATCTCAGACTCCCATCACCTCCACTGAGCTACTTTCACAGCCCGATTTTGACACTTCCCAACCTCAGACAGGAAATTGGATGGCAAGTCCGTTTTTAGATCTCGTGTTTAGTTCCTTCTCAGATTATGATCGAGCTCCCAGGATTATGTAAATTATCTAGAGACTGCCTCCTTAACACTGAGGGAAGTTTAAGAGGTGAGGGAGCTCTGAGGGTCACTGATTTTTGCACTCAGACCTTGTACAGTTTGCTGTCACAGGAACAACGCTCTGCAAGAGTGGCCCCTGTCCTGTGTCCTTCCTGGCTGTCCTGCTGCCTGTCAGAGACAGGAAAAGATGGGGGGAAGGATGACACCTCTTCACTCCTTGAGGGTGTGTATGAGGTCACCAAGCAGCTCTCTGGTGACTTCTCAGATTAGAGAAGTGGAGAAGCAGGAGGGGAACTTCGGTAGGTTAGGTTTCTTTGGGTGAGGGTCTCGTTGAAATGTATCTTTGATCAGGAAACAATGGTGGGAACCCAGGAGAGGGGCTCTGGGAGGATGGCAAGTCTGCGCGTGAACTTTCCGGGGAGCTTCAGTTGAGAAGGTGGTCGGGATGGTGGTAGGAGGGGAAGGTCCAGATGAGCGGCCATCAGGTGAAGACGGCGCGGCAGACAGCTGCTCACTTAGCGACCTGGCCGGGGACCGTGGAGTGCTCGGTGACTGCTGAGAGCCTTTAGGGTCAGGTCTGGAGTGAAGCCTTGATATCTCCCATGCATCTTCACTTCCATCTCCAGCGCCGCACTCCGGCAGCACACAGCAGCCACGCTGGCTGACCCACTGCCGTGCCCTGGGCACTGTGCTTGGAACACCCCCACTTCCTTCTTGGTGTGTGCGCTCGTCCTCCATGGGTCATTCTCCAGGACTTCTGCCTGGATCCCAGCAGTGTCGGTGCCCTCCGTGGGCCCACGGACCCCGTGCACACCGCTTCGTTCCAGGGTTGTCTTGAACTGCTTTGCCCTTTCCCTGTGTTTACTACAACTATTTACTACTAATAACCGTAACAAGACTAATCATTCGCATTCATCAATGTTCCAGACCCAGAATTCAGAGCAGCCCAGGCATTACCGCATTTATCCTCGCAGCACCCTCGGAACTGGGGCTATTATTATCTTTTCTTTTAAAAGAAAGGTTAAGTTGGCCACTATGCTTCAAAAATGTCAATGCATGAAAGACAAAGGCCAAGGAACCGTCCCGGATTAAAGGAGACTAAAGATACATGACAGTTCAATGCGTAGGAGATCCTTTATTCCTGTGGATTATTACTGAGACAATTGACAGAATAGGAGTGCAGACACTGGACTAGATAATAGTGTTGTATCAATATTAAGGTGGCCTGAATTTGATCACCGAACTGTGGTTATGTAAGAGAATGTCCTCCTCCTTGGGAAATATGATGGAGTGAAGGGGTGTCATGCTCCTACTTACTCAAGTGGATCAGAAGGAAAATATGTACGTACAGATACAGAGAATGATAAAATGTGGCAATTTTTAAAAAGTGTTCTTGGTTGAAGATTGAGTGGTTTGCCCAACATCCCATAGCTGGGAAGTGATGGCGCCAGGATTCGACGCAGGCAGATCGACTCCACTGCCCCCTGCAGCCTTGGAGACACGGATTCACCTGAGTGTCCCCTGCTCACGCGTGAGCCAAGCACACTGCAGG
Organism: Propithecus coquereli; assembly: GCF_000956105.1. Taxonomy (NCBI): domain Eukaryota; kingdom Metazoa; phylum Chordata; class Mammalia; order Primates; family Indriidae; genus Propithecus; species Propithecus coquereli. The sequence goes on from NW_012151807.1 coordinate 246,588, forward strand.
CTCTCAGCGAATGCCTGTGAAATTTATAAGTGAGCAACACTGCACAGGTATGATGAGAGCAAGCAAAAGATGAAATACACAATTATTTTTTGATAATCTAAGTAATAATCTTGTGCACAAAAAACTTCGTGCCAGTGTTATTCTCTTTTTCCTTCTGTGTCTTGTACCTTCTTTTCTTCTGTCATTTGTGTTAGTTCTTGGTTGTATGTGTCCTGCTGAAGAAATAACGTTCCAAATGCATTAGTCCAAAGCACGTGTGCAGAATTCTGTCCCACTGGACCTTCCTGGAAGAGCTGCCTGGCAGAGAGGCACCAGCCTCGCTCTTGTCTGTTCACTCTGTCCACTCAGATAATGCCTTTTTATTCAGCAATACTGACTGGCTACCTTCTCAGCCCATACTCCTTCTCTTCTGATGTGGCTACCCAGGCGTTCTCATGATGAGTACCCTGAATGCAGGAATGAATCAGGTAGAACTCAGGACTGATCCTCTTTATTGTTTGCCGTAAAATGGGTACCTCATTTGATACACACGGAGGCAGAGGTGGAGCTGCTTATTAAAATGCTTTACAACTGATTTATTTATGCTCTGCCTGCGAGAAAGGATTTAAGTTAGAAAAAAATCCAACATTTGAATTCTGGGAAAAACCATAAAAGAGAAAGTTTTACTCTACAGAGCTCTTCATAATTCTTGGCAGAAAGTGTGAAGAATTATAGATAAATAATAGCATGGGCAGAGGGAAGGAAAATTAAAAAGAGGTGTGAAAGGGGGAAAAACCCACTTCTCATCTGTACGTTGCCTGTCTTCCCAGGAATTTCCAGCAGGGGCGCCTCCGGGACACCCAGAGGATTTTATTTCCCTTCTCTCGCAGGGCCTCAGTGCTCTGGGCCTTCTCCTTTCTAGCAGGACCTAACTGGGGTCCCCATCTAGGTCCTCTGGTTCTCTTCAATCAACCTGTCTCATCTTAAACACTGCCTTCTTTGTGTTTCTTTCCTTAGATAATAGAATTTGAGCAGCTCTCCACTTAACACAGATGAAAACTCAGATAATTTTTTTTTTTTGCCTTTCATAAAAGAATCTTTATTTAGTACTTATGATATTGAAGGTTTAAGTGAAAAAGCTTGCTCTTTTTCTCCCACCCAGGCCCGTTTACCTTTCTGTTTGGGCCCTCAGCCAGACTGGTCTGGCAGAAAGTATCCGTAGCATTCCTGCCTCCTCTGCTCTGCTCAGGCCATCCCCTCCACTAGGAAGGCCCTGCCCTTCTCCCTTCTGCTCCCCAACTCCTGTGCATCCTTCAGAGCCCAGCATAGTCTCACCTGCATCATGCACTGACCACTTGAGCATGTGGGGATGCCACCTCTGCATCCTCAGCCCATGCTGCCCAGTGCCCCCTTTGTTAGGCACGCCCTGCCAATCCTGCATTTCTACTGTGGCATCTCTCACTACAGCTGGCATCGCGGGTCGCAAGTCATAGATGCTCAACAAACGTTTGTTTGCTGGATGGTTGGTTGGGTTTTTCTGCAGGTTGGGGAAGTTGATGAGGTGGAGCCATTCTTCCAAAAAGGTGGTTTCTAACAGCGGAGGTGTAGGCCAGGTATGCTTCCCACAGAGGGGAGAAGCCAGTGCTAGCTGCAGGTCTATTCATGTGAATGCCTTATTAAGTGTGTCCTTCCTCAAGGTACAGACACAGTATGGGAGGCAGTATGCTCACTTCCTTGGGGCTTCTTTGTTTCTCAGATTGCAGAGCCTGAAGCCTGTGATCAGATGTATGAGAGCTTAGCAAGACTCCATTCAAACTACTACAAACACAAGGTGAGTGGGCCACAGTCTTTTATATTCCCAGCCCTCTGATAGGACGACCAATAAGAATGAGTGAAAATCTGATTATATTGATACATTGTTTGTAAAGAGTTGTGTGTATGCTACTTTCAAATGGAACCAGTAATTTCGACCAAGTCAACAAAAGTGCCTGGTAGAGGCTTTTGGGTCTAAATAAAAGCTATTTAGAATTACGAATAAAAGCCATATATTTGATATGCCAGTGTATGCTTCTGGGAGTATCTTGACAACCTTTGGCTCTTACACGTATTTTCTCATCCGCTTTGATGGAACCGATATGTCCCCACCCTCTGGTGGTAAAGATGGGTGATTGGGAAAGGCCTGTCCTTTTCCACAGCTGGGCCCTGACATGATTACTGGCAAATTCCATGTAGCATGGTTTTTCCCAGGCTTGAAAAATATGTTCAATAACTCCACAAATTCAAATGGCCAGATGGAAAAGCCCACAGAAGGGATTTCTTCTAAATCCTCCCTACTGAAAGTGTGGGCCGAGAGCAGCAGCGTGGCCATCGCCTGGGAGCCGGTTGGAAATGCAGGCTCGTGGGCCTCACCCAGACCTGAAATCAGAGAGGATTCCTGTGTGCAGTGAAGTTGGACCCCACTCCTCCAGGCAGTACCGGTTCTTGCGACGCCAAGTCTTGACCTCAAGGTGGCGCTGCTCTTCTGGCCCCGGTGAGCTGCGTTAGAGAGCAAGGCTACAGAGCTAATCTTCCTTCTCTCCCTCTTTTTTCCTCTCTGCCACTGTGACCAGTACCCTCGCCCCAGAGACACCACCTTCAGTGGCCTGTCCGTGGAAGAGTACAAGGTGATCCTGTCCACAGGTATTGAAAGCACAGCTGCCTTTTCTGGTTGGTTTGCAAATGATTCTTTGAGTTTGAGCAGCCAAGAGAAATTGTCTAATAAGACAGCTCTGCTTGATGGAAAGTCTTATGGAACAGCCCAGAGGAAAGTCTGAAGCTACAGGGCTCATGCCTTTTGGCCATAGAATGTGGAGAAGGTCAAAGGCATTCTTTTAAAAAGAAAATCTATCTTTAGTGCTTTTAAATTCAAGGCTGGGCAGCAGGGAACAGGGGAATACATATTTGCCAAATGGAAGTAGTTGAAATCAGAATGGAAGGAAAATAATTTTATTTTTATGGTCCTAAGGGGGCTTTATGAACAATGAGGGTTTTAATTAAAACAAAAAGCCATTCAATAAACGTGTATGGGGATATCCGCCTAAGAGTTATCTGACCCAGGGGACGTGGTCTGTGGGTTAGATATGAGTTTAACAAGGTGTATTTTAGAGTCATTAACAGACACTGATTACCAAGAAAGGAAACACCCTGCCAGCCCATCCCCTCCTTACTTCCCTGTCTCCATTGTTACCGAAGCGGGGCAGGGGAGCCAGGGTTGAGGTAGGCAGGTACTGGAAAACTACTATTTTTATTGCCAAGGATATTGTATACAAAAATAGGCTAACCTTTTCTGACAGGGCACAGCCCTGAAACATTTGCCTTCTGGTACTTTAGAAAAAATTTCTCCTTCCTTTTCTTCTGGCAGCCTTTACCAAGTTTTGAGGATTTGGCCTTCTAGAAAACTCTTATCTTCTGAGCAGCTTAAAACCTGGTAGCATCACTTGCTGTTGTGTGTTGACTCTGACTCTATTTTTATTATAGTACTCTCTGGAAAACGGGGGTGAAGATGTTTGGCCAGATTCACTTTATGACAATTTATTTTTTTTTAATCTAAAAAATATTTTTAAGCAGTATGTCCCTGTTGGGGACAATCTTTTCTTTTCTTTTCTTTTTTGTTTTTTAAGCAGCATGTCCCTGTTGGCGACAGTCTTTTCTTTTCTTTTTTGTTTTTTAATTATTTGCTCCCTCCCTCCGGCCAAATCTTTTTTTAATGTATGAATTGACTCCCATGGTCCCTGGTCCATGTAATTACCAGCATTGATGCACAGTGTCTTTGTGAAGGCCCTGGAGAGTTTGAGCAAAGTTTGAATTTGAAATTAGAATGGGAGTAAGTTCCAGAGGCCCTGCCTGTGCCCTCTCCCTGTTAATCCTCAAGGAAACCTCTGGGAGCCAGGAGACAAGCAGTGACGAAAGTTGGCGGTGTACGAGTCTCCACCGTCGTCGGCCTGTGCTGCAGCTTGTTCTGGCTGCGAGTTCAGTTCCAAGAAATTTGCTGATAATTTGTTTTCAAAGCAAGCCTCGTATTTTTGTTGCAGCTGTGTGGAGTGAGCTTATCAAATATTTACTGTGATAGGGCAAGAAAAGACCTGCAGCACCTCGTAGTGAGCGGCCGTGAGGGCCTGGCAGGTCTGAACTGCGGCCACAGTTTGGGTCCATGTGTGTCCAGCTGGGGTTGGAGTCATGGGAGGCGCTGAAGGAGGCCTCATGGCTTGTGGGTGGACGGGGATACCTCAGTGTCACACTTTGTGCTCCATGTGGCAACCTGGACTTCGAGAAACGCCTAGGTCAGGATGCTGAGCTTGGGGCTGAAATACAGTGTGTCCTAATTTAGGTAAGAGCCCACTAACGATTGTTAATAATGATGTAAGTTATCTTTTTTGTTCAGAAAAGCTATTCTTTGTCTCCAGAAGTTTTGTTAACAGATGAAAATTCAGTGTATGAAAGCTAAACAATGAGAATATGTAAATTTAAAATACAGGTAAGATTAGATATCGTGGAACTTTAGCCCTGGAAAGACTTTAGACCAGTGGTTCTCTACTGGGGCGATTTGGCCCCCCAGGGGACATGTGGCAATGTCTGGAGACATTTTTAGTTGTCACAACTGGTGGGAGGGACCAGAGATGCTACTGGCATCTAAGTGTGTAGAGGCCAGGACACTGCTGAACACCCTACAATGATGCACCAATCAGCCCACAGCCAATGATCTGGCTCGGTATGTCGACAGTGCCAGGGCCGAGGAACTCTGCGTGTAGGGGGTATGTTCCTACACAAGGGTCCTGCTGGCTAGCACTCACCCCTCTTGCATTCGGAGTAGTGAAGATGACTACCTTTTCATGGCCCATACTGCCACAGTTCAAATCCCAGCTCCACTACTTCGTAGCTGTGCAACCTGAGCAAGTTACTTAACCTCCCTCTGCTTCAGTTTCCACAGCTGAAAAATGGAGTTAGGGAGTCTGTGTGGAGCAGGCCAAGTTTTTCGGTGAAGCATCTGGGCCTGTGGGTTGCATAGCGGACACTGCAGGGCCATTTCTGTGCCCTCATGTGGAACAGGGCAGCAGGCAGCACACCCCCGTTAGATGCCAAGGGTCAGTGAGGCAGGAGACTGCTGTGAGGGTGCAGTGTGCTGGGCACAGGGCCTGGCACGTAGTGCTCAGTCACCACGAGTGGTCATTCTGTCACCCTGTTAGCTCTGCTTGTCAGAAGCTGGGTCTGCACTTCCCTGCACTGAAAAGCGAGGCATCCTTGTGTCGGGAAAGCCCTGTGGGGCCAATCTACACTATCAAGTTTTATTTTATTTTATTTTATTTTTAAGGCTGGTCAAGTGAAGCAGTGGGAGTGGAGAAGGAACAAGGAATCTGTAACGGGTTGTGATCAATTAACTGTAAACCCCACTGCACTCGGACCAACCATCAAGTTTTAGACTTTAGTTTCTCTCTCTCTCTGTTTGGTTCCCCTTTTTACAGACACCTTGCAAGAGTTTCAGGAGACGAATAAAGGCATGTGGAAGAAGCTGCAGGAGAAGTTTGCCCCCAAGGATCCTGAGGAGAAGCATAAGGCCTGGGCTCGGTCCTTGTCTCGCCCACATACCTAAGCGTGGAGCCTCATCTCGCATGTTGCCATCGTCAATAAAACCACCCCGATTTCCCCCTGACCTCATGGTTTGGGAATCTCATCTAGCCTTCACAAAAAGGAAGCCCTTGTTGCTCTAAAGAAAGTTTCAGCCCGAGAAGAGATGCTGTTTGAGATGTCTGCCGGACCGTTGGTCAGGGTAGGGAAGTCTCCTGGGGAGAGGAAACGCAGGTTTCCCTCTGGGCCCAACAAGGGAGGGTCACAGGACCTCTGCACAAGGTGCTTCCTGCGGCCACAGGAGCCCCCACCTCCCCAGGGGTCTGGCTGGCTCCTGGCAAGGTTCTCAGGCTCCCTTTTGTTGTAGGAGCTCTTGGGAGGACGCCAGAAATAGCAGTAAATATCTAAAAGGGCATCCTGTCGCAAACAGAAGCAGCAGGGAGGTGACGAGGCCGAGAGCTGCAAAAAACCTGCTTGGCACTCGTCCTCACTGACTCAGAGGATGGAGCTCAGGCCTCTGCCCGTGACCTTGCGAAAAACCTGTGTGCTAAGTTGGCTTAAGGACAGCGAAGCTCGAGACAGGCCTCGGGCAGGCAGGGCCTCAGGTTGCACTGTGGGCAGGTTCTGTGGGAGGCTACGGGACAGAGGCCTTGCTGGCTGGCCTTGCTGACACACACAGGGTCACCTTATTATTCCATTGAGCCTTGGCTCTTACTGGTAGATGTTCACTTTCCTTCCTTGATCATCCTTCTGTTACGAATACTGCTGGGAGAAGGGATAAGTCTGGGGCCCACAGCACCCACTTGTACAAAGTGGAAGTGGGTTCTTAACCTTGTTTGTACCTAGATTCGTCAGCATGTTCTGAAATGCATAAAATAAATACACTAGGATTACAGTGGAAACCCGCTACACTGAAACACAGCTCTGCCCGGAGCCCCTGGCTAAGCATGGCTGTGAGACAGGCTGTTACTCAGAACAGCTCTGTAGAGGCCAGGCCGGTGGGGAAGGGCTCATGCTGCTGTCCCCTGCCAGTGTGCCCCGCTCACTAATGCCCACAGCCCCAGGGGCAGTACAGGAACAGCATCCCTTTTTAATGGACTAGATTTTTATTAATTTATTTAAGGCAATTAACATATTAGTTCTCAGGCCAAAGAATCTGTAAAACATTACACCAAAAGGAGAAAAAACAAGCAGTCAGAAAACAGCCACTCTAACGCAGCTCAGCCCTTGTCGCATGGGCATGCAGCTCTTCCCCAGGAAGCCTGGGAAGAGGCAGGTCCCAGGAGCAAGGCTGTCCCTCCTTGAGCCATCAGGCCATCTGAAGCGGTGCCAGGGGTGGCCCGGCCATGGACAGCGAGGTCTGCGTACTGTCTACAGCAGATCCGAGGCACGGAGGGAGCAGTGCAGCCGTGGGCAGGCTGAGCACAGCGCCCATGGAATAAGTTAAATAACAAAGCCCTAAAATCACTAGTAATGGCATCACTGCCGCCTCCCCTAGCGGCAGGCAGCAGCCAAATGTAGTGCTTGGAGATAAGGAGATGAGCCCACTCCTAACTACCCACGAGGGCTACACAGGGATGTCAGTTACTGCTCTAAGGGACAAAGGTCTCCAGGACTTTTCTTCCTCTAAGGCATTAAGGTAAGGTGAGTCCCAGTGAACTTTCTTGAGTCTTTCTGCAAGGTCTCTAGGCAGGACTGTCAGCCCTGAGGCTCCCTCCGTGCTGGGCAGAGGCTGGGTTGGTGTGGGCGTGTCTGGCAGACTGGCCAGGCCACCCAACCCGAGAGAAGGCGCAGTATTGTTCCCAGTCACAGTCTCCAGTGAGGACCACCCCGTCAGGGCCTTCAGCGCTGTCCTCAGCGGCTCATGCAGTTCTGGACATCCACGAAGCCCAGGCGTTGCCTGCGTTTCCGCTGCTCCGTCATCTAGGGTTAAACAGACAACAAGAGGTCCAGTCTGGGTGCCCAGCACCCTTCTTTCTGTGAGTGCCGCGGAAGGGCTGGTGCCTGCCCTCCCCTGGTGGACGCAGCTGCCGGTCGCACCGAGAGCAGGCCAGGGGCCCTCAGGGTGCTGCAAGGATGTCGGCTCCAAACGCTCGTTCTCAGCACGTCACACACCCCTGATTTGGGGCAGCTGGGAAACCACCCCACCCAACAGGCACTGCCTAATCCTCATGTAACCGCTGCCAGATGCAGAGGAGGATACTCCGGATGAGAAGGCAGCTTAAGAAGCAGAGGGGTGCCTTAAACTCCCCGATCTCCAGCGAACCCCTCGCAAGGACTCCCTGCAGCTGCAGGAGAACAGGGACAGGAGGCAGGGAGGGCCCCATGCCCCTCTCCAAGGTTCCACTTGGCCTGGTCTTTCAGGGGCATGGAGCAGGGATTATGAAACCCAGTCTGGCTCGCCAGAGAGGAGGCCCACAGGGAAGATAGGGCTGGGGGAGCACCCTACACCTCCTCACCCACGTGGCAGGCTGAGGCTGCCCCTCGGGGAGCCCCAAGGTGGCAAGGAGAGGGAGGGGTGCACACCTGCTCCTTGAGCTCGTTGAGCTGGGTAGTGAGGTGGGACACCAGCTTCATGGTGGAGTTGAGCTTGTCCTGAAGAATCCGGATCTCATTCTGTTCCCCCTCACCCTCGTTGCTCACGAGGGACATGGCCCGCATCCGGGGGAACCAGTCCAGGTTTTTGTTCTGAAAAACATCACTAGTAGGGTGAGCAGGCTTGGGCCAGGCCTAGGAGGGCCTCTAGAAAAACAGTAATGCGTGGGGAGGCTTCTGCCACAGCCTTGACAAAATTACTCGCCAGGGATGTGTCATGGGAAAATCTGAATTGACCTAGGTCCTCCCCAGGGCCAGAGTGAGCTGGCAGTGAGTGAACCCTCCGCCACTGTGACGGGCGGACTTCCGTTAGGTGGCCTTGCGGCTGAGTTTGATCCTTCAGTGGTGTCAGCACCATCTGTTTACTCTCAGCACCCCAGGAGAGGTGGGGGCAAGGCCTCTGCACCCAGACCCTGAATCTCCTTCCTTCCTTCCTTCCTCCCACCCTACAAACGCCCCACGCCCCGGGAAGATGCGAGTCAGACGGCAAATTGAGGGAGCAGGAGGCTCTGCTGAGGCGGGCGGGCGGGCACGTGACACCTGTCCGGGGTGGGGGGGGCAAAGCCACATCTCCCAGGACAGAAGAGGGGTGGAGGGATGGGGAGGGAGAGGGCACCATGCAGTTTTCTGGTTCCTGGTTGCCAAGATGTGAATTCTCAGACCAGCAGATAAACCTGACTCAAAGATCAGTTCAACATACAGACTTAGAAGACAAATAGAACTCCCCTTCCTTCACGATCCACTGCCTGCGCTCCCTTCACTGCTACAGACACTGGACAGATGACATTTGATTCCTCTAAGTCTATCGTTTTAAGATTTTCCAGGCTCCCTCTTGGCCCGGGACCATCCAGACTTTGGGAAGCCAGGTTCCTTGCCAAGCTAGACAGAGCTTCCTTGGAGTGACCCACAGATCATGGGCCATAGGCAGGGGACCCTGCCCACATCTCAGCGTCACCGTGCCCACGGGCCTGGAGACACCATGCTTGTCCTTCAGGCATGACGGCCTTGTCGTGGGCTTTTTCCTGACACCAAAAGAGCGAGGACCCTCCGCAGCAGTGGACAGCTGGCAGGGCTCCCACGCTGCTGAGGCTGCCTCCAGCTGCTCCCCTGTTCCCCTGCTGACCTTTCAACAAGCGTCTGCAGCTGTCCCAGGGCAGCTGTGGCCACTCCTCTCCAGGGCCCAGGGGACTCAGAAACCAAGGCCACGAGGGCACAGCAACTTTGACTCCAGAACACCCGGTTTGGGCCCGCAGGCCCCACCCAGCCCCTGCTCACACCTTAATCATCTGGGCCACGTAGCTCTCGGGGCCCGTGTAGTCTGTCTTGTTTTTCACGCGGACCAGCACGATGAAGTATAGGTAGTTCCACATGTTGTGCTCCAACTTGATGTGCTCCTCGAATGACACCGTCTTGTTGTCAAACTTGTCCCTCTCCAGACCTGAGGGTGCAGAGGGCAGGGATGAAACCGTCAGCCTCCAAGAGCCACTGTGGGGCCACCTGCTGGAGGGGATGCAGCCTGGGTGCGGCGAGGGCATCTGCTCTCGTGATGAATGCTTCCGACACACTCTGGGCTATTTGGGTCGCTTCTATTTAAAGTACCAGCCACTTAGCCTGGAGATCCTGCCCCGCCACAGCTGCAGACTCCTGCAGTGGCAGCCGAGGGCTCTGGGAGCAAACGCCAGAATTCCCAAACCCCCCAAACCCAGGGGAAGCAGGAAGGGCTGGAAAAGGGAGGTCCTGCAGGTGACACCTGCCCCTTAGTCTGAGATGGCTGGTGAGGGGACCAGCGCTTCGTACCAGGGGTGGGAAAAGCACCGGACCGAGTCTAGAAGCTTGAGGCCACTGCCTGGCTTCAGCTTTCAGCTGTAAACCGAGATTTCCCACTCTGTTCCATTATGCCAAGTTCAGACCGGGTCATGTTCTCGGTTCTGGGATGAGCAAACTGAGCCTTCCAGCCCCCAGTCCCAGGGCAGGGTGCCCCAGCGCGCAGGCCCCTGCCGTGCAGGAACTAGGCCCTCACCACAGATGAAGCACGTCGTCTTGAGAATCTCCTCCTTCTTCTGCTTCTCGCTACGCAGGTCGGCGAAGGTGTCGATGATCACCCCAAAGATGAGGTTCAGCACAATGATGATGACGATGAAGAAGAACAGGAGGTCGTAGACTACTCGGGCCGGGAAGAGAGACTCCTGCAGGGGTGAGACAGTGGTCCCCAAGCTCACTGGCAGGACAGGACTCAGGCAGGGGGTCAGGGCTGTGACCAAGGGGCCCACACCCCGGCAGAAGGAAGTGAGGGCCTCGGGCTCCAGGGGCCACGAAGATGGCGGAGTGGACCCACCCTGGCTCCCTGGAGCAAGAACTGCAACCAGAGCCCTGAGTCTGGACTAGCACAGAGCAGACTCAGACAGGACCTGCCGGGAGGAAGCCCTGTCGAAGGAGTTTGGCGTGGGGAGGTAGGGCTACAAGTCTCACCTTGTCTCTGCCCCTGACTTTTGACTAGGGGAAGAGCCAGCTCTGAACTCCTCTGCCCCAGCCTCGGGACGCCTGGCCTCACACATTCTAGAAACCCTCGGTCTGACCAGGGAGGCGGCTTCTCACTCCCAAGCAACTAGGGAGGAGACTGCCCTCCAGGGAATGCTGGCTGCCCAGGCCAAATCATGAGGCCGACTCGGCCCCCCGCCCCCACCACTGTGCGCCGTACCAAGCCAGTGGCCCCGGCAGAGCCCTCCGCTGCCTGACTCACACCTTCCCCAGCCCTGGGGTGAGGTTTGGCTGCCAAGGTCTTTCCTCATGGCACCCACAGTGAGCTGTGGGGGCAGGGGACCAGCTCGGCAACAGTGACACACACACAGCTGGCGTGGAGAGCAGGCGGGGGTACAGATGAGAGGGGCTCAGCGCGGAATGTCTGGGGGAGGCCAAGGACAGGACTCTGCACATGTGCTGATCCGGACGGGCTTGGGCCCGTGGATTTGGGGTGGGGCGGGGTGCTCACATCTTTGGAGGGCTTGCGGAGAATGTCACCCACACCGCCACCATTGCGCAGCCCGTGGTTCATGACAGTGACGATACACATCAGCAGAGTGTCACAGGCCCGCTCCGTGCTGTCCAGCTCCCCATCCTCTGCAAGCAGACAGTGTGCTCATACTTGGGCCACCTTCCCCCCCCATCCAGACTCCCGCGGACACACTGCTCTCACCTTCTAGGACCTCAGGCACTGAGACCTCCGAGACGCAGTCCATCTTGTCCCCACTGCACGTGCCCACAAAGGTAGTGGCTCCATGTGGCATCCCCAGGGGGCTGGCTGGATGGGGTATGGACGAGGTCAGCAAGAGGCCCGAATGTGGCCTTATCATCCCCTGGCTCTGTCCCCCGCCCACATCCTCCAGGAAACCTTCCCGATGCTGCCAGCTCTCCACTGTCTGGCTACAGTGAAGGTTCTTCATGCCTCTGGGCCCCCTGGGCTGCACACTAAGGGCAGGGCGGGGTCCCCATATCCCCAGGCCTGGCACACAGCAGCCCCTGCAAACACCGAGTTTAACATGAATGACAGCGTCTGCCCACGAGGGGCTCCAGCTGCGAAGCCAATGGCTCTGGGCCAGAGACCCAAGGCGCTCCCACTCCCTTGATCTGCCCCAGGAAAGCGGGAGGCCGCCTGCTGTGGGCCACGCCTGCCCAGACGCAAGAGGAGAAACAGGGAGCCTGGGGGACAAGCACTGCGTGTAGGTCGTGGTCCTGACGCCAGTCACCTGTGAGGCCCAACCCCGTCCCACACACCCCCGCCAGGAAAGGAAGCCCCCAAGACCTCTGGAGCGGTTGTCAGGGAGCCGGTCGACCTCAAGGATGAAGTCGTCCTTGAGGAAGAGGAAGCCGACAATGGAGAAGAGGTAGACCAGGATGAGGGCCAGCAGGGCGGTCAGCAGGATGGAGCGGCCATTGCGGGTCACGCTCTTGATGACGTTGAACAGCGTTTCCTCTCGGTAGATGAGGTCAAAGAGCTACGGGACAGGGAGGCCACCTTGAGGCGCAGGCCAGCTGATCTTGCTGGGGATGCCGAGGCATCCCCACTGAGGCGGAGGAGTAACGGAGCTGGGCGGGCCTGTCGGGAGCTTCTTAGAGGAGCCTGGAGCTCGAAGGCCACAGGGGACGGCATGAGGGGTGAAATGGGTGAGCGAATACCACCCACAGAGGAGAGACTGGCAGCTCTTACAGCACACTTGCCACATGCCAGAAAACACTCTAAGTGCTTTTCATGCATTAGCTCATTTCATCCTCACAGTCATTCTAGAAGGTAGGGGCTGTTCTTATCCCCATTTTACAGATGGGGAAACTGAGGCACGGGGCAATTAAGAAACTTGGCCAAAGTTACACAGCTAATAGTGGCCAAGCTGGATGTAAACCCCTGGTCCAGCTCCCGAGTCCAGGCTAGAATCACCACTCTACAGGAGAGAGGGGTCGGCGGGGGCCAGGCCAGATCAGGCGAGGAAGACTCTGAAAATCCACTCCTCCTAGCCAAGCAGCAAAAGGACTGGACAGACTGGTGCTGGGAAACTGCTGGCCACTCATGGGGCGCCCCACCCGCCCGTGCCTCAGCCAGCCAGCCAGCCAGCCAGCCAGCGGGCCTCACCAGGATGCTGTAGAAGAGCTCGTGGGCGAAGAGGCCCAGGACACTGGTCAGGATGTAGCCCACGTGGTAGAGGAATTCCATGTCCATGACCATGGCTTTATAGCCCCGGATGAAGGTGCCACGGTTGCCCACGAAGCTCACCACAAACACGATCTTGTTGGTCAGCTGGAGGCGAGTGCGGGCACGGGTGTCAGTGCCCCACCACCCACCCTGAATCCGCACCCCTGCCACCGTGCCCAGTGGATGCCCAGCTCAGAGGCTGGAGCTCCAGCGGAATGAACCAGCCTGGGGGGCCCATGACTGATGGGATGGCACCCAGAAACGCATCTGGACCCCTGGGACTCAACACAGAAGCCCCTTAGGTCCTTGGCTCCAGAAAGAAAGTGAGGCACAGGTAAAGGAGGGTGGGGGCAGAGGTGCCCCTGGCCTTTACAGTGACTGGGTAAATTAGGAAAGGCGCTTAATTTCCATCTGTTAGGAAACTGTCACAATATGCAAATCTTTGCTGTCTACGGCATGAACAGTGCCTTTGCGTAGCGCACAGCCAGCCCTGAGCTGTGTACGTGCCCTGAGCTGGTGCTCTAAAGTGACTCCTGTCTGTCTCTAAGCTCAGGTGACCCAGTTGTCAAGGGAGAGGGAGGAGGCACAGGGTGGCGGTGGCCCCAACTGCTGATCTTTGATGAACTTGAGGTCCCAACAGAGAGGAGGGGATGGGACAGAGCAGCAGCTGCTGGGACAGCAGGCCAGCTTGAGGTCACTGCAGGGTGAGGCCGGGCTGGCCTGGGGACGGGTCCCCCGGCACTCACGTTGAGGGCACCCAGGATGTTGAGCGTGGGCCCGATGCCCAGGTAGTAGATGGAGCGCAGGATGAGCGCCACGATGAGGGGCCGGATGCTGTAGCGCTTCGTGAACAGGGCCGCGATGGAGAAGCAGATGAGGATCCAGAACAGTAGGGAGATGAGCGGGGAGTCCAGCACACCTGGGGGCCAAGGCAGGTGAGCAGGGCTCCGTCAGCCCATCACCACCCTCGCATGGTCCAAGAGGCACCGAGAAGTCACCCTCCTGGAAGCCTTCCCTGTTAGTTCCTGGCGCCTGTTTTAGCCTCCTCTGTGACACCCGCACCTCTGCGCCTAAGGGGGCCGATCCACATGATGCTACCGTGTCTGGTTTCTGGCTCAGGTATCTTTGTGTGCGTGTGTGTGTGCACACGTGTATGCACGCACCAATGCCCACGAAGTCAAAACACCCTGCCTGTCCCCTTGGACCACACCTGTGTCTCTCCGTGATGGGGTGAGGGCCCACAGGCAGTGCCAGCAGTGCTTCTTGCACTCTGTACCTGGGCCCCAAGGCTCTGCCCTAGCCCCGGCGGGAGGTGTGGCAGGCTCCCAGGACCCTGCCCGCCAGCCCCGCTCCTACCTGTGGATGCGCCCTCCATGTAAGGGTAGAAGAAGGCAATGATGATGTTGATGAACACTGCCAGGTTGAAGGAGATGCTGCCCCACAGGGTCATGCGGCGGGAGAACCAGTAGATCAGCGGCATGCCTGGGGGAGGAGGGTGGCAGCGAGCTGCTGTGGGGTCCTGACGATCACCCTCTGCCGGCCCCAGGAGGGGTCCCGCTGCCTGCACAAGCTGCAGGCCCCACGCAGGAGGAAGAATGGTTGATGGGAAGAGCCCCTGGTTGGGGCGGGGTGGGCAGGCCTAAGGGGGCAGCAGTGAGCAGCTGCGGGACCGCCCTGCCCTCCCACCCCACGGAGTGCTCACTGCGGAGCTTGCGCTGCCACTCCATCTCGTTGTGCAGGAAGGAGGACTGGTCGAAGAAGTCGCTCACTTTGCTGCCCTGCTCGTCCTGCTCCGTGGTGGTGAAGAGCCGGTGCTTGGTCTCCTCGGTCAGGAACTGGCAGATGCCGGGCACGGGGAACACGATCTGCTCCATGCTGCGGTCCTGCCGCACGATCTGGGCACACAGCACCTGGTCACACCTGGCCGAGGCACGCACTCACCCACCCCGCTGCGCGAGGGCCCACCTCGATCTGCGACGTGTGGTTCTCATAGTAGGCCAGGGGGTCCTCCTCCTCTTCCTGCGCCGGCGCCGAGGACTTGAGCATCTGGGACAGCTGCTTGTTGTTGAGGCTGAGCTGAGGTAGGGAGGGCGCCGAGGTCATGCCCCAGACCCCACAGCCAAGCCTGGCACCCGACCCCCACCTCCCAGGCCTGAGCCCAGCTCGGAACTACACCCCAGCGAGTATCCGCCCAGGCCAAGCCCAGCCCAACCAGGACCCTGCTCATAGGGTCTGGTGCCAAAGGGAGGGGAGCCGGAGAGCCATGGCCAGAGACTCCCATAGGACAGTTGGTGCCCTCAGTCCTGCCCAAGTGCAGCTGGGGCCCTGCACGAGGCTTCCAGACCCACCAGGCCTTGCTTCCCCTTCTAAGTCTGGGTTTCAGCCCTGGCTGCCAGTCCCACTCCCCGCCACCCATCGGCCCTGCCTCGGCCCCAAATCCCAGCCTGGCTCTCAGGTGCTAGGGCCTCACTCAGGTCCCCGTCGCAGCTCCTCCGGAGTTCCTGGCTCCGCCCCACCATCCCAGATTCCAGCCTGACCCTCAGTCCTCAGCTCTGCCCTTCTCCCCAACCCGGTCATACCCCACCCTCAAATCCCAGCCCGGCCCCCAGGCACGAGCCCAGCCGGTCTCCGCCCTGCCCAGCCTCAGCCCCCACCATGGAAGAGATGCCCTCGGCCTCCTCCTCTTGGATGCGCTTCACGGGCTTGAGCAGGTGCTGCAGCTGTTTGTTGTGCCTGGAGAGCTGAGTGAGAAGGCAGAAGTCACCGGGTGTGGTGGCTGGGGGGCATGGCCGCCAGGGGCGGGGCCGCAGGAGGAACTGGTACCTGCAGCGCCAGGATGTAGATGTTGTGGCCCACTTCACGTGGGCTCACCTCCGAGTTCTCACGCTCATCCTCCTGCAGGTAGGCCTTCTTGATGACGTCCACCTGGCGGGGGCAGCACCTGCTCGAATACCTCTTCCTGGGGGTAGGGCCGGCTGGGCCCCAATCCCCATGACACACCCGGCCAGTCCCGGCCCCCGCCCGCAGCCCGGCCTCACCAGCTCCTGGGGCCGCAGGCTGATGAGGATGCGCTCAGCGTTCTCGCTGTCGTGCCGGCTCTCCATCAGCGCCAGGAGCAGCTTGGACGCGTTGTCCTGGTGGAGGGGCGGGGGTGGGGCAGGCCACAGTCTGAGGGTCCCCGCCACGCCCCACATGACCCCCCCAAGATGTGCCATGACCTTCCCACCCCCGTCCCCCCAGGCCTGCTGGGAACTGTCCCCATAACCACCCCACCTGGGGCCTGCCTTCACCCCCACCTTTGCCCCACCCTGTGGCAGACACACTCCACCACCCAGACAGCAGGACGTCCTCAGATAAACCTGGAACACACTTGTTTCTAGAGCAAGTGTATGTCCCAGCATGTTTGCTCACATACGCACTCTTGTGTGCATATAAACATGCATAGGTAACACACATGCAGCCTGCACGCATCGGCACACACCACACATCACACACACCACTGTGCACACTCGACGGTCACGTACGCGTGTGTACACGGGCCTACCACAGGCCCCACCTTGAGCTGCAGCACCAGGTCCATGCGGTACTTGGACAGGGGGCTGATGTCGCTGAGGATCAGTGCAGTGATGATGTCTATGCCGTTGGACTCGTGCGTCACGATGCAGGTCTGGCAGGAGGCAGTGGGGGCACGTGGGGCCCAGGCCCCTCAGCACTGCGGCGGCTCCAGAGGCCCCAGCCTCCGTCCCTGCCCCAGCCGGCTGCATCCGCCTGCACGTCCACACTGCCACCCCGGCTCACACACCCATGACGGCTCACCTGGTTCTCATGGCAAGGGCCCTGGCAGTACTCAGTGAGGGTCTCCAGGGTCTGGATGACGAGGCCCACGTTGTCCTCGTTGATGTAGAGTCCCAGCAGCCCCAGGCCCCCCGTGGTGCTGCCGCACATGATGTCCAGGAACTGCAGGGTCTCGCACACCAGGTTGTAGTTGGTCTTGTTGTTCTGACAGCGCAGGAAGTTCTGCAGAGTACAGAAGGGAGGGCACAGCGCGGCTGCGGCAGGCGGGGAGAGGCCAGCCTCGGGGGCGTGATCCTATGTGCCACAGGGGTGGGGTGCCAGACCAGGGGCAGGGGAAGGGGCGGGGCATGGCGACGCGCTCACCTGCAGGTCTCGGTTGTGGTTCTCACACAGCAGCTGCAGAAAGCGCAGGATGGGCTGCATGATGAGCACGGACGTGCCCATCTCATTGCTCTGCACGCGCTCGCCCACTTCGTGCCCCCGGCGCAGGCTGGGGCCCAGTGAGTAGCGGGATGAGGAACCAGGCATCGAGAAGGAGGCCACGCGGCCTGCAGGTGAGACCTGGTCGGTGAGGCTGGGGCTGCCAGGAGCACCAGCCCCTCGCCCTCACCCTGCATCCCTCCCCGGGCCGTGCACAGCTCCTCCTGTGGCCCCACCGCACCCTGCACCCTGTGCCCCTGCCCTGCACCCCTGACCTTTGGCAGTGGCATCTGCTGGCTCTCGGTCCTCGCGCGGCTGACTGCCTAGGTCATTCATGTTGACTGCCACCGTGGACTTGGTCTCCTGCTGGGCCCGCTTCATGCGGTCATGCAGCACCTTGAAGAAGCGCTCTGACTTCTTGTCGCTCGTCATCAGGTTGTAGAAGGATTTCTGGAGGTGGACAGTGGGACAGGGAGCAGCCTCAGCACCGGGCCTGGCTCTACGCAGCCCTTGGGGAGGCCACGAGGGCCCCACTCTCTGCTACAGGGACAGGATGGGGCAGATGGGTCCCCAGACGTGTCCAAAGCAGACTGCAGTAGGCGGGGAGACAGAGGCACCTCTGTGCCCCGTGACTGAGGCTGGTGTGGGGCGAGGGGGCTCAGGACCATCAGAGGTGAAGGGGAAGGGCCTGTCGGGCCAAACGGCTGTCACTGCGACGTGGAGGCCTGGACTAGCCCTCACCAGCCCCGCAGCTGCCGGGTGCCGATGTCTGTCCCCACACAGCACCCAGAGGGGTCCCTTCAAGTCCGAGTCACGTCCTTCCTTTGCTCGAAACCCTGCGGTGACCCCATTCCCCCAGAAGGAAAGCCACAGCCTCCCAGTGTCCCCGAGACCACATGATGGCCTGCCACCTCTGCCCCACACCAGCCACACCAGCCACGGCTACGTTATGGCCTTGGTGCCCGGCTGCCTGCTCTGCCCCGTGTGTGTCCCTGCGCTCGCCTCCGCTTCTCCGTTCACGCGATCCCATCCCAGGGGCCTTCCCCGACAGGCCCGTTACAGCAACCCTGCCCTGCGCTCCGCGAGCCCCTTGCCCGAGTCAGCCCAACACGCTCCCCACATGACGTGTGGACTGTGCTTATGGACTGTTGCCGCCACCGAGACGCAAGTACCAAGGCAACGTGGATTGTTCTGTTCACTGCTGATCCTCGGTGCCTAGAACACTGCCGGGCACACAGACGGCGCTCAGCGCCGATTCGTCAAATGAATGAACGAATGAGGATAAAGCAATGAGAGAGGGGTTTTGGAGGAGGTAGGTAGGCCTGAGTTGGGGACAGAGGCGGAGGAGGATGTGGAAGAGGCTGAGAGGCAGGAGCGCATGGACTTGACGGGCAGGACGGCGAGGAGGCAGGTTCAGGCCAGGCCGCGGTAGAGGGATGTGGGGGACGGTGAAGGGGCCGCATGACACGGGGCAGATGTGGGGTTGGAGCTGAGCTGCCCGTGGGTGGCTGAGACTTGCGCTGGCCGCCTGCAGCCAGGCCCCTACGGCCTTGGTGACTTGGCACACCTGCTCCACCCCCTAACTGGGAAGCGCCCACCCAACGGAAGCGAGAGCCTGGCCCCGGGCCCACTCCACCTGGATCTCAGTGTTGCCGCCGTCCAGCAGGCGGATGGCCAGGCCGATGCTCTCCTGGAAGATCTTCTCGTTCTTGGTGCTGGTGATGAGGTCACATACCAGCTTGGTGGCCCCCTCCTTGTCCAGCCGGCACTGAGTGGCCGCGATTGCTGACCAGTCTTGGTCCAGGCCTGGAGGGGACACCGGCTTGAGGGGCACTGGTGGGGCAGGGGAGGGAAGGGAGGGCCCACGGCCTGGGTGAATGGGCACCTGCAGGCAGGGCAGGGGAAGGCGGTACCGACCGGTGCCCATGGGGTCTGGAAGGTCCCCTCTTGAGCTGGACTTCCGGTTCTGGAGGTAGTTCTGTAGCAGCATCTTGCGCAGCTGGTTGCCCTGGGGGAGGCGGGGAGTGAGGCCCCGAAGTGCGCACACTGCACCGTTTAATGACCAGCCTGACGGTGCCGGCCCTGAGCCCCTGGGCCCTCCCGCCTGGCCCCCGGTGCTCGCCGCCCGGCACTCACCCGCTCCCCATACTTGGTCTTCTTGAGCAGCATCTGCTGCAGGGTCCGCAGCACCTTGATGCACAGCTTCTCCTCCGACGCCATGAGGTCCTTGGTGTGCTGGATCAGCCTGGGCCGGGCGAGAGCGGGGCACGGGCAGTCCCGCGCTGCCTCCCTCTAGCCGCTTCCCCACCCTGGCCCAGGCAGGCACACCCCCAGGCCCTCTGAGCCAGGCCGCTGAGCCCCCACTGCCCCCACGGCCCGGCCCGGCATCCCGCTCACTTGGACAGGAAGCCGCCGCTCTCGCAGCGCTGGAACGCCTCGCTGCCCTCCAGGAAGAGCAGCTCGGGCCAGTGCAGGACGTCCACCAGCACGGACAGCTCGGCCTGCACCAGGGGCTGCAGCCGCTCTTCCAGCGCGGTGATGATGTCCTGGGGTGAGCAGGGCAGCGTCACCGCCAGACCCAAGGGACGACCAGGGCTTAACCACCATTCTCCCGCCCGAACACCTGACAGCCCCACAGATTGCCGTGCCTGCCTGAGGGACCCCGGACCCACAGAGAACAAAGCGTGACATCTGTCGGCTCAGAGCCCCTGGCTGGGAGCCGCGAGACCTGGCTTTTCTCCCAGCCCCTCCTCTAGCTGTGTGACCCTGGGCAAGCCCCTGCCCTCTCTGAGTCTCGCTGTCCTGCCACACGGGGATAACCCGGCACACCCCGTCTACAGGCCAACGAGACAGTGGACAGAAATGTGCCGCACAGACGGGAAGGTGCTGCAGAGTGAGCTCCAACCCACCAGCAGGCCCCGGGTTCTCTGGGTGCTTCTGGAAGGAGGCCCTGCAGTCCCCCGCTGCAGCCCCTTCCTGGAAGTGTGGGCAGCACAGGAAGGAACACCCCTGAGAACCTGCCCTTCCAAGGGGGACAGCCGCCGAGTCGACCAAGAGCTCCCGCGGCGGGCGCCGGGCAGCCCCACACCCACCTGCAGCTTCTCGATGATGTTCTTGTAGTCCCACTGGTTGGCGGTGGGGGTGACGCGGGGGAAGGCCCGCGTGGCCGCCTTGTAGCTGGAGGCGTTCCGCTGGGCGGCGGCTGCACAGCTGGCCCCACTGCTGAGCAGCGCGCTGATGTGGGCGTCCAGGTCCATGGGCAGCAAGATGGCCCGGCCCTTGGCTGGGTGGGGAGAAGGGGTGCTGGAGGGCTGGCGCGTGTGTCGGGGGGCGGGGGGGTTGACCAGCTGCCACACTGGGGACAGGGTGAACTAGACCAAGGGTCTGGGCTGCAGGGGCCCCCACCCTGGCCCCCACTAGAGGGACCGAGGTGCTCTCTTCCCCTCCTTGGGTAAAAGCAGAGAGTTTCTGCCCTTTGACTCCACCCTGGTTCTACTCGGACCCCTCACTGCTCTCTCCCTCCTTCCTTCTCCTCTCCCCAACTGCTCCTAACAACCCACAGACCCCCCTCCTCCCTGAGACACTTGTAAACACAAAAAACTAAAACAAGCAAACAAAAAACTCTAGCTGGGTAACGTCACCCAGCATTCTCCTCTGGGGAACTGACTCAGAGGAGAGAATAGCTTCTCTCAACTGCCGAGATGCCAGGCAGACGCCACGCAGGACCCACTGAGGACTGGGAGCAGGAGACGGGCGAGCTCAGGGACAGGTGTTGATCGTGAGGGCAGGCGTCCCTGAGGCGGAGGGCAGGGAGGGGCGGTTGGGGCTGAAAGTGCCCCAGCACACTCACCCACCATGGCGAGGGTCCGGATACAGGCCTCCACCGAGCCCTTGTGCTGCTGCTGCAGCCAGGGACAGTCGAGGAGCCGTGTGGTGGACTGCAGCAGCTGCACCACGATCGTCTGGTGTGTCTGCAGGAGCACACACCGCCTGCTGCTGCAGCTGGGACCACACCCCCGGACAGCCCCAGGCCAGTGACCAGGGTGCACTGAGAATAGGCGTGGGTGGAAGGACAAGGCCTTCGCTAGCCACCATGTGCCTTTGTGCCGGATGGGAAAAGGCATCCCCATTCCCTTCAGCAGTGCACAACTTGCCCAGCTGTACACAGCAGCCCTGTGAGTAACTCCCCAAGGTCCAAGCCTGGGGCTCACAGCCATTTTGCTGACCATTTAAAAAATTTTTAAATAAATTAATATTGTGAAAAGGTGATACGTTTATATGGTTCAAAACCCAAAAGGTTATCAAAAGGCATACTTTGAGACCTCTCTCCCCTATCGTTGTTCCCATCACCCTCATAGCCCTACATCCTGCTGCCTGGCGCTGGTCAGAGGTGGGGAAAGCTGACACAATTTACTGACACGAAGGTATCCCAGGACCCAAACAAATGTGCGTCAAAATAAACTCACCCTTGCTGGGGGGCGGGACCCAGCATTTTTTTTTTTTTACCACTCTCATAAGCATATTCCCACCCCAACCCCTTTAAGTAGCTCCTACTATCAGTTTCTTACATACCCTTCCAGTGTTTATGACTTAGGTAGCGCAGCAGGGTCTTCCTCGAGGGAACCCGGCTCTGTTTCACTCATGGGGCTCTGGGGCTGAGAACTGGCTCACGTCTGGGAATCGGGGGGTGACTGAAGGGCCGCGACTCTTTCCGTGATGCAAACCAGACTTCTGTGCGCTAGCCTAGAGCTTTTCTGCTTACACGGACCAAGCGGGACTTCTGAAGCTGTCTACCTATTTCGTTTCCAGGGACGCCAAGATCAACTAGCCAACGTGACGGATCTCTGCGCATCGAGTATCATGACCACTGCGCTGGCTCCGCCGTGCGGGGCCGTCACCGCAGCCCCTGTCTTTGGTGAGTGGGCACGGCCACCCCGGGACGCACCAGACCCACGGAACTTAGGGATTCCTGTTTGATGGTACCATTCCCGTTGGAATTCCTGACCCACAGAAACTGTGAGATAATAAATGCTTGCTGTTTCAAACTGCTCAATGTTGGGGTAATTCGTTACACGGCGTAGATAACTAATACACGTGTCCATCTTTCCGCTATTTTTTTATGCACAAGCAAATACAAATGTATGTCCTTACTCGCCCCCTTCCCTCACAGAGCTAGCCCCGCGGCGCTGGCGGGGGCGAGAGCACTCACCTGCAGGGAGGTGCTGTTCTCCGAGAACGGGGAGCTGAAGAAGGCGCTGATGGTGTCCAACACGACGGTCAGCACGTACTTCTCCAGTGTGGGGTCGGCCAGGCGCTTTTCACGCTTGCTACAGACCTGAGGTGGGAGAGGGAGATGCCTGGGGTCCACACACGGGGCCCCCGCACTCCCACCCCTCCTGGGGGCTGCCCAGACCCGCAACCGTGCCCCCGCCCCCACGCGCTGCAGGGACAGACCCGAGCCATGTCCAGGGTGAAGCTCTCAAAGAGCGTCCAGATGTGGTTGCTGGTGTAGATCTCCTTCATCTCCACCTCCGTGTCCACATAGCAGTGGTTCACGAAGTTCACATAGGCCATTTTCACCTAAGCAGCGGGCGGGGGCCAGGCATGAGCAGGGCCGCGGCCAGGCTCCCCCCACCACCCTGCGCCCACTCCCCCAGCGTCCCCCTCCTGTCCACTCCCCAACTTCTCACCTCCCTCGTCCCATCCCACCATGGCAGGACTGAACAGCTGCCGTGGCCTGGCTTTAACCCCCTCCCCGCCTCCAGCCATCTCCCCAGTCCCCGTAGCCCCCACCTCGGTGATGCAGTCCTCGTGCGTCACCACGGACACCACGTCCTCCAGCGGCAGCAGGGAGGTGCACTTGATTTCAGTGTAGACGTTCTTGCCCTCGGCGCAGGCAGCCAGCAGGTCCACCAGGGAGATGTGGTACATGAGGGGGCTGTGGTCCTCCACGCCGTCACGAGCCGCCTTCATCATGTCCAGCAGGTGGGCCAGCGAGGCCTTGTCATTGTAGAACACGACCACGTCGTCACCTGCATTGGTCAGCTGCGGGTGGGAGGGGCATGCTCAGACCCCTCTCCTGCACTCGCCAGGGAGAGGCCGGACTCTGACACCAGCCCTCGCCCGCCTGAGTTTTTAAGGTTCCCCGGCTGATGTCTCAGGCCCTCTGCCATCAGAGCCACTGACCCCTCAACTCAGAAACTCCCCCTTCTCCTCGTTGGAAAGAAGCCCCACTTGGGCTCATTTCGGAGGCAGCTTCCTCCGGGAAGCCCTCTCTAACCCCACCCCAGCCCTCCCGCGCGTGCCCCTACCGAGCGAGCACACGCTGCGCCCGCCGTATCAGAGGCTGGACGACGCACAGTGCCGTGATAATGGCGACTAACCGTTAGCACTGCACAGCGCTTTCAGCACATCCCATCTCGTTCACGAGGTCCCTGCCGCGCCCCCGCCCCCGCCCGCAGTGTGAGATGCTCAAGGGCTGAGGCCACGTCAGGTCCAGGTTTAGAGTCAGCCCATCATCCTTCGTGCCTTCAGCTAACAGGCGCTCTCTGAGTCCCTGCCATGTGCCAGCCGTGGCCCCTGCCCCACCCAGGAGCTGACCTCAGCCGCCGCCCCCAGGCACGTGTAGTCCTTGGCACACGGCAGGTGCTGCCTTCATTTTCCTCAGGCCTGTTGTCTGAGTTCTACTAGACCCGCAGCCTCAGTTCTTTCTCTGTGTCCCCTCCACGGCACAGCAGCCGAGTGTGCCTTTTGTGACCCGCCACCCAGTCTCCCTGCACCCCTGGCCCTGCCCTCACCTCGGTCATGATCATGTCCTGGCACTTCTTGACGTACTTGCCCTCGGCCTTGATGACGGTGTGCAGGAAGTCCAGGTACTGCACGTGGCGCCCGTGGGTGGCCAGCAGGTGCACGAAATGCTGCAACACGGGCTCGCTGATCTCGGAGCACAGCTGGTAGTTGTTCAGGAAGATGTGCTGCATGGTCTCCGCCTCCAGGAGCTGCAGGGGCGGGCGCATCCGTCAGAAGGGGAGTCCCCTCCCCGCCCCATGGCCCAGGCACCCCCAGCCCGCACCCTCACCCCCGGCGTGAGGAAGAGGTGCAGGTGCTTGTGCAGCAGGGCCTGGTTGCCGGGGTTCCCCGCGCAGAACTTCTGCAGGAACTGGTGCGTGTAGCGCAGGATCTCCATCATCTTGGCATCACCCTGGGCGCAGAGGGCAGGGAGAGGCTGCTGGGCCCACCTCACACAGAGGCCAGGCCCGGTCCGCAGCCCGAGCTCGACAGGCGCGGGGGTGGGCTGGGCTTGGGATGGAACCACGCAGAGGCCAGTGCAAGGTGAAAGCCGGGCCTTCAGAGTAGCACGGAAACATGGGGGGCGGCACAGAGGCTGCAAAGTGGGGATGAGGCGGAGGGGAGCGAGGCAAAGGGTCAGAGTCAGGGAGACGTGGGGGCACGTCTAGAGGACCAGCCAGGGCTGAAATGAGCCTAAGACTGGACTCAGGAGCGGGCTGGGCCTGGGGACAGGGCCAGGTGAGGATCACAGTCAGGGCTCAGGATGAGGCCAGCGTTGGTATCATGGGTCAAGGAAAGGCTGGGGCAGATTAGGGCCAACATTGGTCACAGCAAGGAAGCTGAGGCTCAAAGTGGAGAACAAGCTGAGAGTATCAGGATAGGCTGCGGGGGTGGGTCGGGGGAGAAGCTGGGCTCACGGTCGAGAATCAGGGAGAGAGGTGGGGACATATCAAGGTCAAAGTGGATCAGAGTGAGGGGTAAAGGGTCAAAGGCTGAGATGATATGAAGGTCGGAGTCGGGTCAAGGTGTGTCTGGAGCAGGTCAGTGTAAAAGGTCAGACTGAGGCTGGTGTGGTCAGCATTAGGGACCAGTATATGGCTCAGGTTGGGGCAGGGCTCCGGAGTCAGAGGTCAGAGGTCAGGGCACCTTGTCGTAGGGGATCTGCAGCAGGTCCAGCATGACCTTGTGGGCGTCCATGTTCTTGAGCAGCCGTTGCTGCTTCTTCCTCATCTGCTCCCCGACCCCACACATCT
>NW_012151807.1:272160-304778 GCF_000956105.1 Propithecus coquereli
TGGCCCAGGGACCCTTGGCCACTCACGCCCTTGACGATCTGGTAGTTCTCGCTGCTCTTCTCCCCGGGTGGGTGCGGAAAGCCCTCCTCGTCCGTGGGCCGCTGGGAGCGCAGAACGGGTGGAGGTCAGCCAGGCCCAGCCCACACGGGAGTCCTGCCCCGGCTCCCTGCAGCCCGCTCACCTCCTTCTTGTCCTTGGCAGTGCCCGCCTCCACCTCCTCGCCCTTGCTGCTGCCCTTCTTGTCCACCCACAGCTCTGACTTCTCCACCATGGTCCGCAGCCGGTCCAGCTCCGACTTGATCACCTTGTAGTTCTCCACGTCCTGGGCTGAGATCAGCAGCTGCACCTGCAGGTAGAGGGTGCGCCCGGCTGGTGAGACGGCCCCCAGTCCGCTTGGAGAGCTTCCCTAGTCCAGGACTCCCACCGCCCCGGCTCACCCCACCACCACCTGTCCCTCTCCACCGAGCCAAATCCCACTCAGTGTTTATGGCCCTGCCATAAGCTCACCACCTCCAGGAAGCCTTCCCTGATGGCTATAGGCCTCCCTGCACTCCCTGCCCTGAGCTGCCACATCACCTGTCTTCAGTTACTCACTGACTAGTGTCACATACTTCTGTGGCCTGTCACTTGTTCACTCAGACCCCAAATGGGCAGGGCAAAGCACACTGGCCTCACTGAACACTGGCTGAAAAGGAACCTGACTTCTGAAGGCCTGGGCCCGCGTCTGCCACCGCCCTCACTCTGGGTCAGCGGGCACGGGAGGGAAAGCTCCCTGGGCCTCGACTTCTCCCCCCACATGGGAAGGCGTCGTAACCACACCGCCGGGGCTGCGGGAATCCCGTGAGATGGCGCAAGTCCGGTGCTCAGTGCCTGGTACGCAGCAAGCACTTACTTTTAAAGGCCAGCATGTACGTGTACAGGGATTTCACGGGGGGCTGTTGAGACTACGTGACATCAACGTAACAGGCACCTTAGTGAAGGCTGCCCGCGCTAGGCACGATTCAAAGCTCTCAACATAGGTGCATGTAATAGCGTTTGCAAACTGCAAAGTGCTGTCCACATCGTAAGAAATGGCAGGCACTGAGCCAGGCTGGAAGGAGGCAAAGGTGGCCAAGGCTCGGTCCTCGCCTTCAAGGAGCTCAGCGAGGCTGAAAACCCCAAATGTGCACCCAAGTTCCCCCCGTGAGCTGGGAGCTCATTAATCATCCCAGCACCCAGCACAGGCCTAACGCTCACTGCCAGTGCCAGGGAGTCCCGTCACCTGCTTGAAGGTGTGCATGGCCTCCTGGCGCTGGCTGAAGTGCTTGAAGAGCAGCTGCAGGGCACCCGAGACCAGCGGCGCGTAGTCATGCATGGTCAGGTGGATGAGCACGCGCAGGAACATGCGGCCGCCCTCGTCGTCCACCTCCAGCATGCTGCTCGTCTTCCTGGGGGCACAGGCTCGTGTGCACGCCTGGCTCAGCCCCTGCTGCCCAGGGGCGCGGGCACGAGCACACTCCCCGCCACCCATTCAGCACATGCAACGCCAGCCTTCTGAATTTGTTAAAATATTGACGCTTTCTCACCAGTCTGTGAACAGCCACTGCCTGAGCACCACCCCCGCGACCCCGAGTCTCCTGGGATCCCTCAGGGCTCCCCTTGCGTAAGCAACTGAAGCAGGGGCTCTCAGGACGGCCCCGCAGGCCCCACCGCCGCACCGACGCACGCAGAGCGGCCGGGTCCACGACCAGAGACGGAGAAACCGTCACGTCCTTATTTTTACCAACGTCGAACCAAAATGTAGCATTTCCTTCAGTGAGGAAGTATTAGGAGTGGTAACTGTGAGTTTGTCACCATGAAAATCACAGATGTTTTCACAGCACCTCAGAGTTGTTAACAGAAATCGTGAAATATCGTTTACGTTCCTCACTGCTTTGAAGCAACGCGCTAATTACACCCGCCGGGACGGCTTGTTATATAATGTGTTAATAGAGAGGCACATACATAACTGTCACTTCAAATTTGTTTTCCTCAATATTTTGATAACTGTACCTCAAAGCCATTGGTTTCCTTTGTAATTTTATGTGCTTTATTTTATGAATTTGAAATTGCTATTCCGAGAAGGGGTCCATGGGCTCTGCTAGACGCCAGGGACGAGCATGGCACCCAAATGACGACAGAGCTCCCGGTGAGCCCTCCCCACCCCACCTGTCAGGCCGAGGATCCCCACACCTCCTCCCCGCCATGGGACCAGGGACATCCGTGCAGCTCCTGACTCAAGTCCCCCTGTGCAGTTAAAAGCACAACCGCCCAGAGTGGGGGCAGGGGATGGCCAAGAGGGCCGGACCCAAGTAGCCCTGGAGCACGGGGCCTGGGCAGGCAGGGGAGGGTCAGCACGGGAAGCCAGACGAAGGTCTGAAGGTCTGCAGTGGGTGATAGACGGGGCAGGGCCAGCCCGCAGGAAACCCAGCCCAGCCCAACCCACACACAGCCCCCGGCTCCACCCTGGCCTCACCCCACTCCAAACATGGCCTCCGCCTGCTCCCCGATGCGGTCCAGGTTCATGTTGGCAGCTGTGGGAACAAGAGGGCAGATGGGGGAAGTGGTCAGTGCATGCCCAGGAAAGACGGGGAGCACGGGGAGAGCTCTGACCCCCACCCAGCACCAGCTGGGTAGCAGCCCCCCTCCCTGCCCCTCCCTGGGAGGAAGAGGAGGGTTGCTGGAACGGCACAAGCAGGACCAGAGCCATGGCAGCCCCACTGCCCTGTGGGGCAGGACATGGACAGAGGCACCAGCTGGCAGTCAGGAGACCGCGTCCTAGTCTGACTCAGCCTGTGATCTTGGGCAAGTCCCTGCTCCTCTGTGGGCCTCAGTTTCCCCATTTAGGAAGTGGAGGGAAGGGTCCCTGCCCTTCCCTATCACCATGGCAATTAAATGAGACGATGGAGGGAAAAGGCCTCTGCAGACCGGAGAGCAAGGCAGAGCAGGGGAGCCGGCTGCACCCCACTGCCGCCACCCAGCCAGTCACACAGCCGCAGCCTGAAGGCAGGGGGAGCAGGGCGGGGGCTCACTGGTGGAGTCGAAGGCGGGGGCCGTGCCGTCAGCCCCGCTGTCCTGCATGGGGAACACCTCCACGAACTCCTTCTTGAAGACAGACAGCAGGTAGGAGATGCGGTAATCCAGGCGGACGTTGAGGATGAACT
Organism: Propithecus coquereli; assembly: GCF_000956105.1. NCBI lineage: Eukaryota > Metazoa > Chordata > Mammalia > Primates > Indriidae > Propithecus > Propithecus coquereli. The sequence goes on from NW_012151807.1 coordinate 275,343, forward strand.
GCAGAGGACGGGAGGGTGCGGTGAGCACTGCGGTCAGAGCCCCCTCCTGCTCCGGAAGGGGAGAGGGGGACCCCGAAGGGGCTCTGGCACTTGGAGAGGGTCCTCAGCACAGATGTCCAGGGAGGCCCCAGGACCCTCTCCCCAGCTCCTGCCGCAGCCGTGGGGGATGGTGCCTGCCCTCAGCATGGGGCAGCTTTGGAGCCCCCGCCCCAGCCCGCTCAGTCCCTCTCCCCCAGGCTGGACGCTGACAGGAAAGGAGATGACGCGCCCAGGCCCAGGCCACCCTTGTCCTATTCTGCTCAGCCAAACAGTCCCTGGGGCTCTCAGAGGGAGGGGAAACTGAGGAAGCCGGAGAAGCCATTGAGGGGTGGGGGTGAGGACACAGGGTCGGCAGACACCCTTCCTGGCCTCCGTCCTTGAGGCACAGAGCCCCTGGCCACCCGCAGGCCGCAGACATGGAGGCCCCCTCCCCGACCCCCCGGCCAGAGTGGGTCCCTGGCGGAGGTCACTGCATTACCCTTCCCGCCCTCTGCTGACAGCAAGGCAAAGCAGGAGTCCTCCACCCTCCTCGGGACCCTACGCGCCCCTCCCCGGTGCGGCGGGAGCATCTCGGCCGAGACCGGAGCAGGTGGCGGCATCGCCCTTGCGCAGGATAGGTCAGGTCCTCCCATCTCTAGCTCTGCTTCAGCCTCCCCGCGACCGCGAGACAGTCCCCCCCACGTTCCTCATCTGTAAAATGGGAGCCTGAGCTAGACTCCGGCACACATCAGACTCGCCTGCAGGGCTTGTCACAGCGGCCCGCGGGCCGCCTGCAGTGTTCCTGGCTCAGTAGGTCCGGGCTGGGGCCGAGAATGTGCACTTCTAACACGTTCCGGGTGGTGCTGACACTGCCGGCCCACGGACCACACTTTGAGAACCGCTGGGCTTGACACAGATCCCTTCGGAGTCTTCCAGCACCACACGCTGACATCTGAGGGGCTCGCGCTGCGGCCTTCGGCGCCGCCCTCCTCCCAGCCCCACGGCCCCGCACGCACCTGCAGGATCTCCAGGATCTTCAGCTTGGTCTCCATCACCACGATGTCTTCGTTCTCCTCAAACTTGCTCCTATCCAGCGGCTCAGCAGCGTCGGCACCAGCAGGCAGGCTGGGGGCACCGAAGACAGACTGCTTGCGGCTCAGCACCATGGTGGACATCATGTGCCCCACGCCCTGGATGGACCGCCGCACGTTCTTACCTGCGGAGCAGGGAGCGGGAGGGGGTTACCGAGGGCGCGTAGCAGGGCTGCCTGGTCTGACGGGGGAGGCAGTGAGTGCACACTGTGTCAGCTGCAGGACAAAGCCTTGCCAAGGAAAGGACAGGGCTAACCCAGGAAGGCTTCCTGGGGGAGGTGAGCTTTAAGCCAAATCTGGGAAAAGGAAGGCGGGCCAGGACAAAGGTGAGTTCTGTGGGGAGACGGGTGAGAATTCTCTGTGGGAAACCCTGAGAGTACTACAGAGCATGGGGGACTGAGGGACACTGTGGGAGGAGCCCTAAAAAGCAAGTGCCAGATTGTAGACATTCTAGTTTAGATGAGTTTGTGTGGCCTGGGGCTGTCTGTGAGGGCAGGGCTGCGGCTCACGCCTCAGACAGGCTGTGCCTCCCTCCCAGCTCACACCGGATGCGAGGGCTGTGTCTCCTCCCCGACTGTGGCTCCACGATGGCTGGGCTCTGTCTCCCCTCCTCCCTCACTACCTCCCCTCAAGACCAAGCAGTGCTGGACAGCAACTCTGCCAGACCCCGGGTCTCCACAGTGGCTGGTCCAGCCAAGGCTGCAGGGCATCGGGGTTCAAGACACCCCCTTGCAGCAGAGCCCTGAGGCAGGTTGCACAGGGGGCTGATCAGAGAGGTCGCTGAGGACCACAGGGCAGTGGGCGGCCCAGGCCGGGCAGAGGCCTCACCGCCTGGGTCCTCGTAGGCCTGCAGCATGGCTGGGGGCCCCTGCACGCAGTCGATGATGCCCAGCAGTGTGCGAGTGAGCCGCAGCAGCTCGCTGAAGCTGTAGAAGCCGAAGTAGATGAGATTGTGCGCCAGACTGACCACCTGCGGAGAGGGGGCGGGGCTGTGAGGGTGGGCGGGGCTGGTGCACGGGGCGTGGCTTTGGGGGGGGCCTGGACCAGAAACGTCATGGCAGGGTGGGGCCTCAGGAAAGGCGGGGCCCTGGACGGATAGGGTGAGTGGCCGGGGAGGGGCCACCGCACGGCCAGAATGGAGGCCTACCACTGGGAGAGCCCCAGCCCTCTATGCGGTCGCCTGTACTGGCTGGGGGCACGGAAGGAAGTGGGGTCATGGATACCACGACCCACCCCTGGGTGCGGCCTGAGGCCCGTGGGGGGCAAGCCAGAGCCCTCGGACCCAGTCCCCGCGCATCCCCCAGCCACCTCGAAGGTCAGCTTGTTCTTCTCCTCGTTGGCAAAGGGCACGGCCTCGCTGACCACGTTGTTGAGGTAGTCCTCCACGAACTCCATGGTGCTGGCAAACTTGTTCTTCTTGTCATCTCGGGAAGCGTTGAGGTTGGAATCATAGCTGCGGTGGAGGCGGAGAGGCATGAAAGCCCCGGCCGCCTGCCCGCCCAGCCTCTGCTCCAGCCCTGCCCGCCCACCCTCCAGCCCTCTCACTCCTTGATGGTGATGGCTGTGGGGATCTCAGTCCAGAGGCGGGCGAACTTGACAGGTGTGACCAGCTCCTGGGGGTCGCGGTCCACGTGCACGTGCAGCATCAGGTGGCAGAAGGAGGCGCGCAGGTCAAAGGGCAGCATCTCATCCGCCATGCACAGGAAGATCAGGTCCACACCCAGCTGCTGGGAGATCTCGTCGATGGCCAGGTACTGCCGGTCCAGGCACATGCGGGCAAAGAGCTTCAGCTGGTACCTGCGGGCAGGGAGGACGGTGAGAACACGGCGGGTGGGGCGGGAGGGATTAGGTTAGAGCACGAACGGCCACCGTAACAGTAAGAACACAATTCTGAGTTAGGTCAACAGAAAACCCATCGCTTCTCTCCCTCCATGCTAAGGAGGAAAAACACTTTCTGGCTCAGCCAGGACAGGTCTTTGCAGGAAGAGGGATGTCGCACAGATGAGGGGGAGGCAGGGAGCGGGACGGAGAGTGAGGTGAGAAGAGCCAGCCTCAGGCAGGGAGGCTGAGGGCAAGCCAGGAGAGAGGGGGCAGGAGGGGCAGAGATACAAAAACGAGGGGTGCAGGGAGCTCTGCTGTGCCCTGAGCCACGCCATGCCCTTTGCTGCCTCAGAGACCACTTTACCTCCCGAGGGCTCTGGAGCCAGACACCTGGGTGTGAACCGAGGCTCACCACTTAGGGCTGTGTAGCCTTGGGCAAGTGCCTTTACCTCTCTGTGCCTCCATTTCCCCAACTTTACAAGGGGGGCAATGATAGTACCTACTTCACAGGATTGCTGTGGGGCTCACATGGGTGACCGGGTGCAGTGTGTACAACCGTGCCTGGCACGCGGCAAGCATTTCAGAAGATCTAGTGTTATTAATAAAGGTATGTATGTCTGGAGACAGGCTGGGTTTCTCTGAAGCCTGGTTACTGTGCTGCGCCCGGCCTCAAGGCCACCGAGTGCTATCCGGGCCACACACTCACCCTCCTGGCATGAGGCGCGCAGCGAGGGAACGGAGGCAGGGACGCCTCTTCCCAAGGAGGCGGGAGCCCCACCTGAAGCCGGCAGAGCTCACCCGTCAGCAGGAACAGGCTGAGGCCTACTCAGAAGGCCCAAAGGGCCCCGGAAGGGGGAAGGGGCTGGGCCGGGCACCTGTAGTAGCTGAGCACGTTCTCGTCGTGGGCGTTGCCAGCCCGCGCCTCCTGGGCCAGCTGCCGCACGCTCTTCTCATGGTGCTCGTTATTCTTGTCCGTCCACGTGAGCCACACTTCCTCCTCTGAGTACTCGATGCTCAGGTACTCATGGGACTGGGCCATCTCCTTCACGGGCCGAAGCCTGCAGGCCAACGGCACCCGTCACAGGACGCCAGGCCCTCCCTGCACACGGCCAGGCACACAGGGCTCTCCCTGAGCGCTGCCTCCCACGGGGAAGGTGTTTCCACCCTGGGACCCAGACAGACCATGAGCACGTCAAATACGGGGTCCTCGGCTCATTCTCCTCTGTGCCCCCTCCCCCTCCCCCACGGTGCCAGGCACAGAACTGGGCATGGCAGACGCTGGGTTCGTATCTGCAGAGAGCAAGGGTGCCAGTTCCAGCCTAAACCCAGACAGGGCCCAGCTCTAAGGCAGCTGGGGGGCGGGGTAGGCTGGAGCCCAGGTGTGGGCCGCTGGGCTGTGGGCAGGGGTGGCGCAGTGCTCACTCGGTCTGGATGAGAATGTCGCTGTTCTTGGGGTCCAGCACACACTTGCAGATGAGCTCCTGGGTGACAGGGATGGCGATGTGGTTGGATACACACAGGTCAGACAGGTAGTCCAGGAACCTAGGGTGGTCACAGCAGGGTGTGGGAGGGGCTCAGAGGCTGGCTCTGTAGAGACGAAGCCCATCCTCCCCTTCCCCACCTGGCAGCACTGGTGCCCTGGAACCAGCTTACTGCTCCTGCTCCCTGCAAGGTTTGCAGGTGGCTGGGATGGGTTCCCAGCTTCCCAGGGAGGGACAACCCAAGGGCATCACCCTGGGACAGGGGAGAGGCTAGTCGGGGGCCCAGGGGTCAGGGGAAGGAGACACAAGGGCAGGGTGACATTCAAAGTGTTTAACAACTTGTTCAGCACGGGCACTGACTTTGCCACTGGAAAAGGGTCTTGGGGGCCTCCTACTACACCAGGAGTCACTCCTCTCGCTGCTAGAGTGGGCCAAATTTGGGAGGATCCCGGAGAAGGGCTGGGAAGAGCAGGGCCTCAGGGAGGTGGCAGTCTACCAACAGGTACAGAGGCATGCTGGTATTTTAACAACCAGCACCAGCAGACTTTCCGCCCTGGGCAGGGACGGGAGGGGGTGGGCGCACCTGGGCTCCCGGTTCTTCCGCACAAGGCTGACGAAGGTCTCCACCTCGGTCTTGGTGATGTGCTTCTCCAGGAGCTTGCGGTTGTTGTGCAGCAGCGCGGTGATCGTGTCCTCGGCCAGGATGTCATAGCCGATCTGGGACTGCATCATCCCAAACTGCTTGGCAATGTGCTCCTGGGGGACGGACGGGCCGAGGGTCACGGAGAGCCACAGGTGGGGCATGGGGACCCAGCTCTGCTCCAGAACAGTGCCCCAGACCCTAGCAGGGACCCACACAGGCAGAGGCCCCCACCCTAGAAAGGCGGGGGTCCAGGAGAGGAAGCCAGCACCGAGCAGAAGAGTGGCTTTGCGTTGTAGTATTTAGATCGTGGTCTGTCTGCCCTATAGAGTGACACCTCCACGAGGGCAGGGGCCTTGTCCTCCTGGCAGGACCAGCTACAGAGGTTGTGGAGCCCAGTACTAAAGTCTGTAGCAGGCCCCTGTTCAACACCAGCAGAGCACCGAACCCAGCACGAGGCCCTCGTGAGCACTGAGCCAGGGCGCGCGCCCATGAGGCTGGCCCTGCTGCCTGGTGCCCCACAGCACCCAGATCACGCGCCTGTGAGGCTGGCCCTGCTGCCTGGTGCCCCACAGCACCCAGATCGCGCGCCCGTGAGGCTGGCCCTGCTGCCCGGTGCCCCACAGCACCCAGATCGCGCGCCCGTGAGGCTGGCCCTGCTGCCCGGTGCCCCACAGCACCCAGGGCGTGCACCCGTGGAAGTTCGCAGTGAGGAGCAAACCACGAGCGAGCGAGCGCGTGCGCAGCAGCGCGGCCCACCTGGTTCTTGCGGTAGTCCTCCTGGGAGTGCCGCAGCACGCGGTAGCACAGGCGGAACATGTGCTGGTAGGGGGCGTTCTTCTGGTCCGACAGCTCCTCCAGCCGCACCAGCGGACCCTCACCCCCCTTGTCGCGGAATGGGGCCTTCAGAATGCCAAAGATCTGGGGGATCGCGGAGGGTGAGGAGGGATGCCCCCACACCTGCCTGCACCCCTAGTTCCCCAGCTGACCCTGCCCTAAAGCCACCTCTGACATCAAGGCCAAGCTGACTGTAAGCTGGACCACATCAGCCCCAACTCTAGCCCAGCTCCCTACTCCTGGCCAGAACCACAACCCCGACCTCAGTCCATCCCTCCCTGACATGGATTCTAACCCCGGCTCAGATCCGGGGCCGGCTCAGCAGCTGGGGAAGAGCAGAGGGTCCCTGCAGCCCAGGCGTCTGGGGCCCAGAGAAAAGGCAGGCCAGGCCACCGTGGCCAGAGCTTAAGCGGTAAGACTCAGGCCTGCCTCATCAACAAAACTAATATAATCACCAAAATACAAAAGATGGGTTTCGGGGTGGGGGGTGAAAAACTCTTCTGGAACAGAGACCCAAGAGAGAAAACAACCGAAAGGAATGAAAAAACCTTAGTTGGATCCTGGCTTAAAAATCAAGCTTTAAGGCCGGGCGTGGTGGCTCACGCTTGTAATCCTACCTCTCTGGGAGGCCGAGGCGGGCGGATTGTTTGAGCTCAGGAGTTCGAAACCAGCCTGAGCAAGAGCGAGACCCCCGTCTCTACTAAAATTAGAAAGAAATTAACTGGACAACTAAAAATACATAGAAAAAATTAGCCGGGCATGGTGGCGCATGCCTGTAGTCCCAGCTACTCGGGAGGCTGAGGCAGGAGGATCGCTTGAGCCCAGGAGTTTGAGGTTGCTGTGAGCTAGGCTGACGCCACGGCACTCTAGCCCGGGCAACACAGTGAGACTCTGCCTCAAAAAAAAAAAAAAAAAAAAATCAAGCTTTAAAAAGGCATTTCGGGAAAGGTAGGGAAATCTGATAGGGACCGGGTATTACCACTAGCTCTCTAGGTATGGCGACGGTGCTGTGGCTGTGTAGGACACTGTCCGTACTCTTGGGAGATGCACGCGGGAAAGTGTCAGGGTGAACAGCCTAGTTGGGTGGAAGGACGGAGGCTGGACCGTCACATCAAGCCAAACGGCAAAATGGAAACAGCTGAACTCAGATGGCAGATGCGCCATGTTCATTGGACTATTCTTTCAATACCTTCTCAATATTGGAAAATTCTCATAATAGAAGCTTAGAGAAAAATTTTTTTCGAAAAGCCAAGTTCTGAACCTGGCATGGTGCGTTCAGATCCTGTCCCCTCAGTAAAACAGGGATGACACTAATGGCACCTCCTCCAGGTGGTGGGGGTCGCATGAGTCGAAACAGGCAGGGTACTTGGGAAGTGCCTGGCACGTGGCCGTGCCCACAAACACCCATTTTTAAAAGGGGTGAGGAGAAGCCGCAGGGAGACCGCAGCGGGCCATCCCCGCTCGCGCACGAGCACCTGTTTGAGGATGTTCTGCTCCCTCATCAGCTTCTGCCGCTCCCGGTTGGGCTTGCTGACCATGATGTCCAGAACATTCTGCCCATTGTTGGGGACATCACTGACAAAGAACACCAGGTCCTCCAGCAGCTGGATGACGAACCTGGCCAAGGGGACACCGTGGGTGATGAGTGTGAGGCGCCCACACAGACACGCCCCATGGGCAACAGCCCTTCCCAAAGCAGGGCTTCCCTGAGGTCACTCACTGGCCCAAAGCACAAAGCCCACCATCAGCCTACAGCTTCTCTCCCCGGCTTTACCCTCAACTGCTCTCAAAACATTCCGGGCCCACACACCCTGGATTCTGAAGTGTCCCCAAGACAGAATCTCAGAATATTCCGATCGGGAAAGGAACCACAGGGCACGAGGTAGGGTGTTTGGTGTGGGTGGGGTCTGCATTTACATCCTGACTCTGCCACTTGCTAGCTGTGTGACCCTGGGCAAGTCTCTTAACCTCTCTGAGCCTCAGACCCATCATCAGTAAAGCAAGGACAGCGATGGCTCCATCATGGGGTTAGTCTGGGACTATGTGAGCAGTGAGGCAGGCACCCAACTCCAGGACAAATGCCCACCTCCATCGCCCCCACCCTGGCCCTGTCCCCTGTCTGCCTGGCCTCTGCTCTGTGACTCCTTTCTTGGTAAAACGCGGGCCCTGGGAGGGCATGATCACTCAGAAAACCTCGGTGGCGCGCCCCTGCAGCGCACCGGCGATCATTCTGGCTGATGAAGCCCTCGCTGAGTTTCTCCACAGCGCTAGCCAGCATGGAGCTGGCGTCGTTGGCGAAGTCCAGGTCTCGGATCTCGGACACGGGCACCGACACGATGGCAAAGGCCTCCTTGTCCTCCTTGGTGGGGCAGGTGCCCAGCTGCAGGGACAGGGGTCAGCAGGGCATCTGGGGAAAGCTGCCCCTGCCCCCGCCCCGCCCCGAGCGGGCCGCACCATGAGCCGGATGGGCCGCTCCTCGTCCACGTCGATGGGCACGCTGGTGCTCTGGATCCACGTGTTGGTGCAGAGGTGCCGCAGCCGCACGTACGAGTTCCTGCAGGGCGGAGGGTGGGGCTGCAGCAGTGCACCCTGGGTGCGACCCGCTGCCGCTGGTCCACCTCTCTGGCGCTGTCACATGCTCCGCCTTACTCCACGCCCTCAACGGCCGCGGCGGGGGCCGCTGGCGCCCCTCCAGGTGGGGGTCCTGAGGCCAGAGAGGGATGGCCCCAGCAAGCCCCGCGCCCCACTGTAACTGCCGCCCTCGCTCAGGCCCCGGCCTCGGCCACACTCCCCAAACCAAAGCTTGTTCGTAACTTGGAACCAAAATTCATCTGGTAAGTGAGGCTTTTTAGACTATTTATCCCGTTGAATGTCAAGATGCGTGCATTTCACAGAAACACATGCATTTCACAGAAATACTCGTGTCTTTGATTATGAAATGTCAGGTTACCTTTCTGAAATGAAAACGATCCAAATATCAAAATGCATCTGGCCCCAAGAGTTTTGGGGAAGGCCCATAATGGGCCTATAAAGTGACTCAGTTAATTCTCCCATCAGTCCCGTTCATAGTAAACTTGATATTCCCACTTTACAGATGAGAAGACTGAGGCAGAGTAACTGAGTAAGCTGCTAAAGTCTGGATTGACACTCTGGAAGTTTCTGGATGTTACGTACTAGAACCTCAGGGCTGGTGGGACAAAGTCGGGGAACCAGGCCTCCCCACCCAGTGCCTGGGTTCCCCGTGCTGCTGTGCCGTGGACAAACTTGTGCAGCCTGCACCTGAGCACCCAGACGGACTGGGGCAGGTGACCGATGAGCAACAGCGGAGCAAAGGTGTTTGATGACGCAGTGGGTGTGAGGCAGCACCCGGCGTGTGCAGGACCTGGTGCCGGGCACGTGCAAGCACGCAGTGGTGTCAGCTGCCGACGGATTACAGAGCTGGATCCCCAGAGGGGTGGGACCCGCAAGGACCCCAGAGGCCAAAGGACCTCAGGAGGTCAGAGGAGTGGCAGATTGGGAGAGTCCCAGAGACAGAGTGGCCCAGCCTGGGCACCCCGGCCAGCCCCCAGACACGTGGCGCGTACCCACCGGGGCACGAAGGAGTCGGTTTTCTGCAACGTGGTGGGGTCCAACTCAAAGAGAGAGGCAATGTCGTTGCCGTGGGGCACAGCCACCAGGCGGTACTTGATCTTCTCTCCAGCATTCCTGCGGCCTGCACGGCCCTGGGCACCCTGGGGTGAGGACCCCAAATCAGGCAGGGGCCCCTCCCTCCTCTCAGGCCCCTGAAACCACCTAGGATCCCACCTGAGGGACCTTGTCCCTCCAGCCTCCCTCCCAGGGTTTCAGGGCCTCCCCTGTCCCCGTCCACCCCCAGAGGGGCCCCTGGTCGCTCTTTGGTCCTCACCATTCCTGCTCCCTTGGGATCTGAGGAGTCACCTTTATAGCTGGGGTTCTCCTGGACAGAGATGCAAGATGGGGAGCTACTGGACGCCAAGCTGTACCCACGTGACCCCACCCTAAAACAAGGTCACCCACACAGGGCCCTGGGTCCAGGCGGGCAGCCCCCACTCTCCCAGGGGTGCCCCTCTAGCTCCAAAGCCCACGTCACTCTCAGAGGAGCCCTTCGTGGCCCTTCTCCATAGATCCACAGATGAACACACACACCCCCCAACACATACCAATGCCCCGACACACACAGCTGTGCGGTATGGACAGGCTGGGCATTCTGCCCACTGCTCTGTCCTCCATACCTAGAATAGCGCCTGGCACGTAGTAGGTGCACAGTAGTATTTATTGGGCTGATTTACAATCGTGCACTTATTTGATAACACGTGATAAATGAATGAATGCATGCAGATAAACCCAGGTCCACAGTCCCATGTCTACGTACGCAGATGTGCGACATGCTCCCGCACGCCCACGCGTGCACGCGCCCGGCCTGACCTCCCAGAACACCCTCTGCCACCGCTCACCTCGGCAGCCAGGTAGTTGCCGGTGGCCAGGTGCTTGAAGCGGTACAGGCCGTTCCAGTGGCCAGCTCCTCCGCGGCAGGGGTCGTGGTGGACCACCTGGGGGCACGCAGGAGTGAGGCGGGACAGGGAGGCTGGCCAGGTGGGTGCCTGGACCCTCCCTGGCCTCTTGGCTCCCAAAGGGCTCAGAGGAGAGGCCCCCACCCTCCAGGGTGCTGGGGAAGAGGGAGGGGTGGAGCCCGAGGTGCCGCAAGCAGGGCTCTGACCTCCACCTCCCAGAGGGCGTTGGAGCTGGTGGCCGAGGTGGCAGACTGGCGCAGCGTGGTGCGCAGGAACACCTGCAGCTTGCCCCTGTACTCGTCACATGTCAGGAACTTCTCCTGCTCTGCGTGGAACAGCCGCACCACGTCTCCCTGTGGGGGTGGGGGGTGGGCTCAGGACAGATAGGCGCCCGCTGGCTCCAGGGCCCTCCCATGCCCAGCCCCCCCTACCTCAGACACAGGCGGCGCTGGCAGCCCCCTTGCTCCTTCCAGAGCTGAGCCCACCAGAGGGGCCAGGCCAGGCACTCTGCCCACAGCCCTCGTCCCAGACCCTGGATCCAGAGCCCTCCCGGCCCTCCCTTGTCCGACCATCCCTTGACAGCCTCCCTCCCCTATCTGTACCTCTGGACAGCCTGCCGAGCCTCGAGTGGCCCATCTGCAGTCACCCTCTCTGTGGAGGAGGGGCCTCGCCTCTCCTCGGGCCCTTTCTGCCTGAACGGTGGCGGCTGTCACCCGCGTCTTTGCCCCCCGCTAAACTGCAGCAGCATAGAGGGCGTCTCCGTGGCTTTGGACACAGAGACCTAGTTTGGGTCCTGGCTCTGCTCTTAAAAGCTGTGTGACCTTGAACAAGCTCCTTAACATCTCTGCGCCTCAGTTACCTCTTCTGTAAAATGGGAGCACCGTGACCTCCCTGCAGAAACTGTGAGGATTATGACCTGTATAATGAAGTAACATGGCACACTTGCGTGCCAGCCACTGTGCACGGGCTTCACGAGAACCTTCCCACGCTACAAGATCCTCACACCCACCTCTGGGTAGATACATCACTATCCCCATTTAATGGGTGGAGGAGCTTGGGCCAGGGGAGGATGCCTCCTGCCAAGGGTCACGCATCCAGCGGCACATGGGACATGAGTCGCGCCTGGGTCCACGCCCTCGTCTCTCCACCACACTTCCTCCCACGGAGCCTGGCCCCACAGGCTCTCAGGGCACAGCTGCTGCTCCTACTATTGTCACTACGGCATCCTCCATCTTCCCTCCACTGAGCACAGCCCTAGACGCAGGACTCAGTGAGCGCCAGCGGAGCGAACGCAGGCGGGAATGCGGGCATGCGTGGGTGAGTGACGAGCAGAGATGGGGCAGGTCACTACGGAAGAACCCAGCGGTGTCTGCGCCCAGGCAGTGCAGCGTGAGGACACCATAGGGGTGGACTTTGCACGAGAAAGTCTTGCTTCTGAGTCGCCTGTCATCTGACCTCGGAGCTGTGACAGCTGCACCAGAAACCACTCTGGGTGGCACCACAGGGTTAGGCCCAAGTGATGCTTCGCTTTCTAAGTGCTGCGCAGATCCAGGGCGGAACGTGTCATCAGGGAAGGCTCCGGGGAGGGGCTGTGCGTGGGCTGGGCCTCGACTGATGTGTGAGTGATGCGTGATGCTCGGGTTTTAAGGGAGGGAGGGAGAAGTATTCTGGGCCAGGCATGGCGGAAACAGCCTGGGAGGTGGGAGGGATGAGGAGGGTGGGGACTGAGGCAGGGGAGGGGCGGGAGAGTCTAACAGCAGCCTGGCTGGGGAGGAGGGCGGGGAGGCCTCCTCAGGTGGCTGCTATCCCGCCTGTCGCCTGCCCCTCTAACAGTACCCCAGCCGGGTGTGCTGCCTGTTCCCCTCGCCAAGGAGCCCCCCCAAGCCCGCCCCTCCCACAGACCCCCTGTACCCCGCAGGCTCGTTCCATCCCCTGGAGCCCCACTCAAGACACCTCTGAACCCTCCCATCTCCCCCACATCTGGTTTTCAGGGTTTCTCAAAGGATCTCCCTGGCAGCCCCAGACAGCTCCCTCCACCCTCAGGTCCGGACCCTCCCCGGCGCCTCCTCCCAGCATGTCCGGGACCAGGCCACAGGCAACGGCACCAGACTCAGCCAGCGGGCAGCCTCGCTTCCTTGCCAAAGAGGCCACAGAGCAAAGGGCAGGGGCCTGACCTGGTCCAGGCAGCAGGAGTGGGGGGAGACTAGGTGATCTAAGGCTCTGCGCCCACCCAAGGTGGGGCGATGGGGACCCCCGTCCACTGACACCCCCTTAGCTAGACAGGAAACAGAGGCTGGAGAGGCTGAAGTGGGGTTTCTGGCCAGAGACAAGAAAAGAGGCCACCAGCTGGGGCCACGCGGTGGGGCCCTCAAGGGTGCAGAGCCAGGTTGGGGCAGGGCCTGGGGGCTGGGACACGGCAGGAAGCGGGAGAGGGACCCAGACCAGCAGGGGCTGGCTGCGCAGGGAGGCAGTGGTGGGGCTCCCAGTCCTTACTCCTTTCAACACCTCCTCCAGGTGGTCCCGGAACTGCATGAACAGGTTGATCTTCCAGCTGGTGTTGCAGTTCACAGAGTTGACCTGGGGAAGGGCGGAGGGACCCATGATGCCAGGCAGACCCCAGCTGCTGAGGAGGGGCCAGTATCGAGGGCCCGGACAGGGGAAGGGAAGAACCAGCCCAGCTACCACCACAGCACGAGGAGACGGGTCTTCTCCCAGCCAGGGCCCCCAGACCCCAGCCCCGCTTCCCTGGGGCTGCCAGCCTGTAGGGGGCGGGGGGCAGTGCTGGGAGATGGGCGCAGGGGCAGGGAGGCCCAGCGCATCCAGCAGGCCAAATGGGGCTAGAGGCAGAGCCCGTGGCAGGGAGGGGTGTCTACACCACCAGGGATGTGTGGACGGCCTCCACCGCAGGGCCAGCCCCACCCACCCACTCACCTCCTTGCAGCCAGCGTTGTCGCTGAGCTCATAATTGCTGGCATGCAGAGGCTGCCCCGCATTGACAGGATTCAGGATCACCTTGTCCCCCACGACCACCTACGGCACACAGGCAGAGCAGTGAGGGTGGAAAGGGCAGGGCACCTCCTCTTGCCAGGCCTTCGGCCTCTCTGTGGGTCTCAGTCTGCCCTTCTGAGAAATGGGCAATCCTCATGCAGTCTCCACATCAGAGACACTATGGGAGCCCCTCTGGAGTTGGGACCCGCCCCTTCCACCAGGCCCCTCCAGCCCCGGCCCTGTCCTCACATTGTCCCCGTTGCTCCGCAGCTTCCAGAAGGGCTGGATGAAGAGCCAGGAGCCCTCGTTGCCCGTGGCATCCAGCGTGACCCGCATGGCATTCTTCTCCAGCAAGGCCGGCAGCCGCTTGTTCACTGTCAGGTACTTGTTGCTCTTCATGTGCAGGAGCTGGGGGTGGGTGGGGCAGGGGTGAGGTCACCAGGCCCGGGGACAGCCCATCGGGGGCTGCGGGAGGGACCCACTGGGCCCTTGGTCACATCCCTGCTGCACATACAGTGTCGGACACACTGTCCCAAACACACAGACTGAGACAGACATAGACACACACTCAAATGGGCACACCCTGCCGGGCAGCCAAGTGACCACAAAACAGAAGCTGTTTCAGACACTTTACCTGTATCAACTCATGTAATTTTACAATAATCCCCAGAGGGAAACACTGCAACTAAGTGACTTGCCTGAAGTCACACTACTGAGGAGCAGCAGGGCCCAGATTTGAACCCAGAGAGTGCGGCCCCAGACTCTGCTGGTGACCACTGGCACGGCTACGCAGGCCACACAGCAACGGACACACACAGGCCCAGACGCACAGGCCACCCACGGCAGCCACCTCTTCACCGGGGACACCGCGCAGAAGCAGCGTCTGCTGGCGCCCTTCCCCAGCGCCAGCCAGCCTCTGCCGGGGAGGCCGCGGGAGGGACGCAGGCCGGGCTCACCTGGATCACGCTGCCGTACTTGACGACATCCCCGTGCACCTTCTTGTTCTCCGTGTCATTTTGCTTCTGTTCCATCTGGGCCGCGTGCTGGGCAGACACACACGGAAGTGAGGGGTGGGCTTGGGAGCTCTCCTGAAGGGAGATATCCCCCATCTCCGTGCACCCGCGCGCGTGTACACAAACGCATGCACACTTGCCCTGGACTCCAGGACCCCTTGGAACCCCATCCCAGCTCCTGGCGCTGCCCCCAGAGCGACTCTCAGAGGCCATCTAGCCATGGCCTCCCCTATCAGTGTGGGCCTGAGGCTCAGAGTGCAGAGGGACAGCACACACAGCCCAGGGAGCCGAGCCCCACCTCCCCTGGAGGGGCGTGCCAGCAGGACCTTAAGCCCCCCTGCCCCGACACCCCAGCAACCTAAAGCTGGGCCTCGCCACCCCCCACCACAGGCCGCCTGCCAGGGCGGTACTTGGTGACATTGCCTGGCTCCCTCCTTCACCCCCACTCCTCTGTGACCCTCTCTCCGCAAACTGTGTGCACACCCGGCCCACGGCCTGCAGGGAGCCTTCCCTGACTGGTCATATCCAACTCCGATGGATCCATCTCTGGTGGCCTCAAGGATTTGGTTTGTATCCATCAGCGACATTTTTTTAGACACTGTCTCCTGTTAGACTGGAAGCTGCCTGAGGGTAGGCGCTCTGTCTCCTCCATCAGGTTGGGGGTTCTCTGAGGGCAGAGGCTGTGTCTCCTCCATCAGATTAGGGACTCCTGGAGGGCAAGGGCCCTGTCTCCCCACTCAGACTGCCACTCTCTGAGGGCAGCGGCCCCTCTGCCCTTCCCTCCCCCTCAGTCCTGTTATTGGGACCGGAGTGAGGGTCGCAGCTGGGGAGCCTTGCCGTGGACCATGTGGCCTTCCCCAAAGCAACACTGTGTGGCTGTGTGACCACACGTGGTTCTGAGTATGTGGCTCTGCACGTGGGAATGCCCTAGACCCGGCCAGGTCCCCAGCCCGCACTCGGCCTGTGGGCAGCAGGAGGTAGGCCCGGGGCAGCGCCCGCCCCAGCGAGAGAGACAAGGTTACGTACAGCAGTGCTCGGGCCGCCTGCCTCAGCCCCCTTTCCAGCCCAGTTCACAGCTACGGGGCGGGGCCCGCCTGCCGCCATCTGGACCCCGCTCCTCAGGGCAGGGGGCTCAGGGGAAGGGGACAGAGGGAAGCACGGTCTGCATGGCAAGGGGCGGGCGCCAGGGCCGAGGAAGGGTCTCAGTAGCGGGCTGCAAAGTTGCTGACCACAGCCGCAGCCTCCCACTCTCTTTTCCATCGGGACCGGGCTTAGGACCCCGATCCCCGTCCAGAGGAGCCTGCCCAGATGTGAACAGAACCACTGCCCACAAGAGCCCATGAACAACCCCCAAGCCCTAGCACCATGACACGACCGACATGGCTGAGCGAGCCAGGGTGAGTCAGAGACCTAGCAGCCATCTAGGCTCTACCGCAAATTCCCAGGATGACCACGGACAGGCCAGGCCCATCCGAGGGCCCAGGCTCCAGCTCTATAGAACAAGCGGAGAGGTTAAGACTAGATGCAGGGATCTCCAGTGGGGCTCTCTGGAGCCAATGGGAACTCCACGTACAGCTGTACAGGTTGTTCACTGCACTATGGTGTCAATATTTCACTCACTGAGGCATATGCCCCGGCATAGGGCTGTGCCAGCCTGGAGGAAGGGGTACCTTCTTCTAATTGGCACAAAGAAGTTACACAGACTAGTGGGTCACTGTGAGGACACCCTACTTCCCCTCCTCCCCTTATTCACAGCAGCTCACACCAGTCTCATGCATATCGGGGTTTTAAAAACCATTCAGCTCAGACACAGGGCCCCGACTGGCTCTGACAAGCAGTGGCCCCGCGTGCGTGCCCAGGTCCACACAGACAGATGCACGCCTGTGCACGCACGCACACACCTGCAGCTTCTGCAGCAAGACCACGTCCGCGATCTTCTCCTTGTCCTGCTTGGTCTGCTTGGCCTTCCAGTACTGCTTCTGGGCCGAGTAGCGGTTCATGGGGCACACCTTGAAGAGGCAGTCTGTGGTGGGCAGGCAGGGGGAGCCGTCTGTCTGGGGCTCAGGGCCTTCCTTGGAAAAAGCCCAGCCCGCAGCTCTGCTCTCCCAACCCCTCCCCACCCTCCTGCCCCTCTGTGGGTAGAAAGCAAGTGGTTGGAGGAGGCACATGGAATTTGGAGCATCCTGGATTATGCTGAGCAGGGGGAGTCCCAGGGCAGGTTTGAGAGCAGGGATCTCACCTGGGGTGGGCAGGTGCCCCCTTCCCCACAGGGGATCTGCCAGAGGCTCCTGGAGCCTCACCCCTGTGTCTGCGGCCAGCTTCCGTGGGTACTGGCAGCTCACAGCTCACACCTGCACCCGTCTTTGGCAGACAGAAACCATCCTGCCCACAGTGCCTGGGCAAATACACAGCCCTCCTCCCCAGGGCAGCCCCCATCCAGCGGTGACACAGGCACAGAACCGCCAGCCTCTGGAGGGGACTGTCCGAGAGGCAGCACGGGCTCCCCAGGCCCCAGCTCCACATCCTCATCCTCGCTCGGCTTCTCCCCCTGCCTGCCCGAGGGCGGACACGCTCCCTCTCTCTCCTCTCCTGAACCCTTCCTCAGTGATTCACCCATCTTGGACTCTGCTCTAGGGAACCCGACCTAAGACAGGGCAAAGCAAAATTCCAGAAACATGTTCAGTATTACAGGTTTTATTTTGGCAGGTGGACAAAGCAACTATCATTTTCCTAAGTCCAAACTCCAGAAAGGGTGTCCGACTTCTCTGCTCATCCGAAGGAGGCACGAGCTGGACAATCCGATTCTGAAGTGTGGGGGAGGATTCTGGGTGCTGGGGAAGTGCTGGCGCGGGCCTGTCTGACGGCGGCCTGGGCAGGGGGTTGGCCTCAGTGACCCTGAGATCCCTCTCATGTGCCACTGCATGGGTCCCCGACGGTACCGTGCTCCAGTAGCTCGGGGCACAGGACACTGTGCCGGGAGGCGGAGGGGGATTGGGGGATCCCAGAGACATAGCCCCCTCCTTCAGGCCCTTCCCTGTCCCCTCTAAGAAGAAGGCTGTGTCTCTCTGGTCAGAGCTGGCCATCTGCGCCTGGGGAACCAAAGCAAAACTAGATTTCCCATGTAGCCCACGAGGACACAGAGGCCCTCTGAGGCCACCGGGAGTAGAAACTGGGAGAGCCAAAGGTCAGGGAAGGCAGAACTTCCTTGAAGGGAGAGGAAAATACGGCAATTCCATAAGGAGATGGAGCCACCCAGCGCTGCCCACCCTGGCACCACCGGCATGCGTGGGCGTCACTCCTGGCAATGAGCATTCATCTGTTGGAGAGAGTACTTCTTCACAGGTTCTGCTCAGCCCTCAAAACCCGCTGGCACCGGCTCCTAGAGTCCCCCCAGTGCCCTGTCACCATGTGGATCTCACTGCCGTGTTAGAGGCGGGCGGTGCCAGCAGGGTGGTGGGGAGTGGGGCCACGCCAGGGGTGTTTTGGAAATTGGAGGGGACTGGGGATGGGATTTTAGTTGTACCATCAATTGTCACAGCTGGCACTAGTGGGCAGGACAGGGGTGCTGGACACCTGCACTGCAAGGCTGCCCGGCGTGACACCTGACTGCAAACGTCCTGCCTCGCGCACTCCAGGGCGGCCGCCTGTGGGCAGCTCGCTGGGCCCACAGTCAGACACAGAAACACAAATAGTTTGGGCATGCATTTAGCAAGCACCGAATTTTCTACAAATACAACGCCAATATAACCCCAGGGAAGATTTGTGCTCTTCGAACGTAACCAGGAGGTTTTTGCTGTTTCAGAAAACACATCACTCACGGTCACACCAACGGGGTACGCTTGTGGCTGCCATGTTCATGATTTAAAGGCGAGCGTTTGCTTCATTGGGTCTTCTAGTGGTGCCCAACATTTACTTCTAAAATATATATTATTTTATTAAAAATCGTTTTCCTTTTTTTTCTCTTTTTTTGTCACACCTAGGACATTATACCAGCCGTATTCCCTCCCCGTGGCTCCAGGCCCACTCAGACCCTGGCTCTGGACCGCCACCATTTTGTATTATGTAAACATGCATGTGGATAGATTGTTTTATTTATGAATTCTACTTCATGTTTTTTGCTGCCATCCCCAGACTCCGGGGCAGGCAGGCGGCCCAGCCCCATTGCACTCACCACTGCTTCCCCGCCCTAACCTGGGGCTCCACAAATGTCTGCTGGCCAAACGCATAAATCCAGAGAGGACTCCTTCATGGATGAGGAGGGGGTTTTGGTTTAGCCTTGAGGGGAGGAAGAGGGGCGAGGCACCGCAGCTGGGGGAAGGCAGAGGAGGAAAGGACATACGGCAAGTCTGGGGACAGGCCCCCTGGCAGGGACGGGGAGCCAGTACGGGGGAAAGGGGCCAGGCAAGGGGCTGGGGAGCTGGGACTGGTGGGCGTGAGAGGCCCAGGGTCCTGGGAGAGCGGCCTGGACAGGGCCCTGAGGGCAGTGGGACCAGGAGCCTGCTGGCTTTGGGGATCCTCAGCTACTTGGTCTCCATATGGCCCAAGATCCCACCCTAATCCAGAAGGGAGAAAAGGAGGAGACAGTTGCTGCCCCACGTTGCCCTAGAGCAGGGCTCTCAAGCTGTTTTGACCTTGGCCACCTAAGAAATACATCCTAGATCACCATTTCACGGAACGACAGGGGGACTCCCGGTCCCTAAGCATGGCGGGCAGGCTCTGGGTCTGAAAGGGCTGAGAACTAACAGGTTAGAATCTATTCTGGGCCAACTGAACCAGAAAACAACTAAAACAACCAGATTTTTAAAATGTATGTTATTTCCAGACATCTTAAAGAACTGACAAGATACTGAGGAATCGCCCTGCTAGCAGAGAAGGTGAAAAGAGAAACGAGGCAGTATATTACCAAAACGCTCAAGCTGCTTTTGCCCCGAGGCTATTTGCTGATTCCAGGAAACATGAACTTTTATTTTTGACAGCTTTGCCAGGTGGAAGGGTCCCCATCCAAGCTGAGACCCACAGAAGGTGGCAGGTCTAACAGGAGACAGGGACCCTAAGGGGACATACTCTCAGGCAAGGGCCACGCGCAGAGTAGAACACTCCTACCAGCAACTGAAAGCCCAGCTGGAATCCCCCGGATGGCTCAAGAACCCCCAAACTCGAGCTGGGCTTTAGGTGGTCTTGACTCGGTGATGCCCCCAAGAGTCTGGCAGTGGGAGAGGCAGGCCTTCTCTGGAGGAAGGTACCTTCATCCTAGACTCACTCCAAATTTTTCAAACGCAGTGACCAGTATATAGTCAAAGCTAACAGGAACCCTTGGGAACTAGACACCAGGAGGGAGAACAAGCCCACAAGACAGATGCTAGAAACAGACGTGCAGAGACTTCAGACACAGACACCATCTGTAAAACAGATACGCCCTCTCTGCTTCGATCAATAAAAGAAACGCTTGAAGATCCCTGCAGAGAACAAGAAACTATAAAAAGTAATAGAGCAGACTAAAAAAGAACCACATGGAATTTCTAGAAATAAAAAAGCTTCAATAACCAAAATTTAAAACTCACTGGACAAATGTAACAGGAGAATGGCCAGAGCTGAAGAAGATGAAACAGTGACACCCTTCCTATGGTTGATGCATTCTAATTCTATTCCATCCAATCCTTCAAATGATGCTCGCGCCCCATTCGCGTGACTGTGCCGCCCAAGGCTGGGTCGGAGCCTGTGTTTGCTGACACACGTCGCCCCGGAGCACCCACAGGAGAGCAGTGGAGCCGGACATGAGCCCTCCCTGCTCCCAACTGCTCTGTGTCGTTCTTGGAAACACTACCTGGAACTTGTCAGACTCATCCTTCTCTCTCACGCAGATCCTCGCTTAGAGCCTTACCCCACACGACACCTGTCAGAAGATGCTCACCGAATACATAAGCAAATGAGTAAATGGCCTGGGCCCCATCCCCACGCACATCTATCTCTACGCTTGTACTGTGCCGCGCTCTTTGCCCAGAGGCAGCCCTGTCGGAACTCCAGAAGGGCCCAGAGCCTTCCTCTCACCAAACCACAGGCAGAAGGGCAGAGAGGAGGAAAGGTGGACGGGGAGCCGGGACACGGCCCACGCAGGAGCAGCAGCATCATAGGCCTAGAGGAAAGGCGGAGGGTCCAGGTTTCCCACAATAAGCGCTGTGTGTCCCAGGGGGGCGTGTACCTGTGGGTGAGGGGGCGCAGGGCTGGTGAGGCTGCAGACGAGAGGCTATTCATTAACTAAATAAAGTCAGTGGGGCCAGGCGTGGTGGCTCATGGCTGTAAATCGCAGCACTTTGGGAAGCCAAGGTGACAGAATGGCTTGAGGCCAAGAGTTCCAGACCAGCCTGGACAACATATCAAGACCCTGTCTCTACAAAAAATTTTTTTAATTAGCCAGGCATGGCGGCGTGCACCTGTAGTCCTAGTTACTTGGAAGACTGAAATGGAAGATTGCTTGAAACTAAGAGTTTGAGGCTGCAGTAAGCTATGACCCAGCCACTGCACTCCAGCCTGGGAGACAGAGAGAGACCCACCTCTTAAAAAAAGGAAAATGTCAGACCATGCGCAATGGCTCACACCTGTAATCCTCACACTCTGGGAGGCCCAGGCAGGAGGATCACTTGAGCTCAGGAGTTTGAGACCAGCCTGAGCAACAGTAAGACTCCATCTCCGGGGGCAGGGGAGGGGGTCAATGGACATTCACCTGAAACTGACTAAGGTGTCTAATACTCCAAAAGCCCACTGCCAGCTCACCAGGTGCAGTGGCTCATGCCTGTAATCCTAACACTCTGGGAGGCTGAAGCAAGAGGATTGCTTGAAGCCAGGAGTTTGAGACCAGCCTGAACAAGACTGAGACCCCCACCCACTCCAGCCTGGGGAATGGAACGAGACTCCGTTTCAAAAAATAAACAAACAAACGCCCACTGACACTGCATTGAACCATCCTGGAGTAGGGGGAGCTTCAAAAGTTACAAATTCCCAGGCCTCCCACAGATCGTGACAGGTCTGGTATGGGCCTGGAAACGTGCACTGTTAAAGGCACCTCGCCCACCCTCTCTACCCAGATGGTTCTGCTGCTCGACCAAGCACCAGTGCTGGCTCAAGGACAGAGCAGGTTACACAGTCACAATGATGTATGAGCTCTGCATGAAATAATGTCATAATCAGTTTCCAATTGTATTGAGTATTTAGACTGAACCAATAGAACAAAACTCCAAAGATAAAATGAAGAGGAGAGGACGGAGAGGTCACTCAGTCTTGAGGATGTGAGAACAGAAGTGTGCGTGGCAGCAGCTTAGGACGGAGACATAGGCCGGGCACTGGAGGAGGAGGCAGAACAAGGAAAAAGGGGTAACTGGGCTTTATAAAGGTGACCTTGGAGAATCTCCAGCTGCAACAGGCTACTGTTGGGAGGATGGGGAGTGTGGGAAGGGGCCGCTGGAGCTAAATTCTTACCTATCTTAGAAGGCACAAATAGCTGCTATTTAAAATCGGTTAGTCAAGAAACAGTGGAATAAGCATAACATTTGGAGAAGAAACCAAGAAAAGAGTTAAAAGGCAGATGCCTTGCCCTCTGCCCCGGCAGCCTCACTGCCCCGCATGCACTTACGCAAAATGACCCTGGACCAGGTTCTTCGCCACAGCACTGTCAGGAATAATAAAGGATTGGGAACAGCCCGAGAGTCCATCTGGAGGGGACTGGTGAAATAAATTGCAGTAGTGCCTCATAATGCAATTCTATGCAGCCATGAGAAAGAGAAATTCTGACACGTGCTACAACACGTATGAGCCTCGAGGACATCATGCTAAGTGAAATAAGCCAGCCACAGAAAGACAAATGCTATGTGATTCTACTATACGAGGTATCTAAAGCAGTCAAATTCATAGAGACAGAAAGTAGAATGGTTGTCAGGGGATAGTGGGCAGGAGGAATGGGGAGTTAGTGCTTAATGGGTACAGAGTTTTAGTTTTGCAAGTTGACAGGAGTTCTGTGGATGGATGTGGTGATGGCTGTACAGAAATGAAAATGGGCTGGGCGCGGTGGCTCATGCCCGGAATCCCAGCACTCTGGGAGGCCGAGGCGGGAGGATGGCTTGAGGTCAGGAGTTCAAGACCAGCCTGAGCAAGAGTGAGACCCCCCATCTCTACCAAAAAGAAAGTAAAAAAACCCAGCCGGGCATTGTGGCTGAATGCCTATAGTCCCAGCTACCCAGGAGGCTGAAGCAGGAGGATCACCTGAGCCCAGGAGTTTGAGGTTGCTGTGAGCTGTGATGATGCCACTGCACTCTAGCCTGGGCAAAAGAGTGAGACTCTGTCTCAACAAGAACAAAGCAGGCCGGGCGCGGTGGCTCACGCCTGTAATCCTAGCACTCTGGGAGGCCGAGGCAGGATGATTGCTTGAGCCAGGAGTTTGAGATGCTGTGAGCTAGGCTGATGCCACGGCACTCTAGCTCGGGCAACAGAGTGAGACTCTGTCTC
The DNA here is from genome assembly GCF_000956105.1 of Propithecus coquereli. Classification (NCBI taxonomy): domain Eukaryota; kingdom Metazoa; phylum Chordata; class Mammalia; order Primates; family Indriidae; genus Propithecus; species Propithecus coquereli. The sequence goes on from NW_012151807.1 coordinate 298,257, forward strand.
AAAACAGAGAGAGTTAAAAACGGTTAAGATGATAAACTTCATTATGTATATTTTACCACAATTAAAAATAAATAACTTTTATTAAATGCATAAAACTATGTAATTTGTAGGAATGCTATTTTCACATTGTTGTCCAGGATATGGAATTAAAACGAATATATTTAACAAAAGAGAGTTTGAACTTCCACATGTCAATATAGAAAGATCTCCAGTAGGATCTGCCCATACTCAGATTTAGAGAGCAAAGCCAGCAAAGAACAGAATAGTGTATGTAGAATGCTACATTTGTGTAAGAAAAGGGGGAAATCTGAATATATGTTTGTATTTGCACAGAGGAACACTGGAGGGGACACAGAAACTAATGACAGTGATCACCTGAAAAAGCAGCCGTGAAGGAGGGGAGGCGGGGCGGGCACAGCCCGGGAGCAGACTCTCAGTGTATATTTGTACAACATTTCGATGCTTTAATGATAAATTACCTGGAGAGGGGGACAGGAGGTGAGTGAGGGTGGGGTGGAGGAGCCAGGCTTTCCTCCAGATCCTAGAGCATGTATTTATATTACTTTCATAAAAAGAAAAAACAAGAATAACAAAATTTCAAGTGGCCGATAAAAATGAGAAGACGCTCAGCATCACCAGCAGGCAGAGAAATGCAAACGGAGACCACGGTAAGACGCCGTTTCACACCCGGCAGGCTGGAAGAAGTGTACGTGGGACAGAACCTGGCGTGCCAAGGATGTGGGCAGAGCCCGGGGAGCTGCCCCCTCGGCCTGGGGGTGTGGAGGTGACAGCCCCTGTGGAAGGCAACGGGGTCATTTCTCCTGTGAGGAAAGAGCATTGGTCCCACCCAGCCATGCCCCTCCTCGGCACCCACCGAAGGAACCCGTGCCCCGGAGCCAAGGAGGCCCAGCGCAGCACGGGGGCGACGGCCAAAACCGGAAATGGACTAAATGTCCACCAGTGAGAACACCAATAAATGGGCTGCCGTTTATCACCCCGTGGAATGGCATGTAGCAATTAGCTGAACTAGAGCCACAAATAAATCTCAAAACCAGTTTAGAATGAAAAAAGCACAGAAAGATTTGTGCAGAAGGCCATCTTTAATATACAGGGTTCGAAAAATAGGAAATGTCCTGTATCCGTGGATATATCTTTATGGACTAACAGCGAAAGCATTCAAACAGGCCCTGAATGACACACCCATTTCTGACCAGTGTTTGCCTCTGGAGAGGGGAAGGGAGGAATATGCAGGGGCTTTAGCTGCAGCTATATTATTTCTTTAAAAGTAAAAAGCTCTAAAATAAACATGACGAAAAGGATCTGACAAAGCTCAGCAGTGGGTACACGTGGGGGTGTGTTATTTTTTCTTTACTTCTGTGTAGAGTCGAAATATGTCTTAATAACAATGACAATAAACTGGGCTTGGAGCATAGAGGGGCAAAGAGGAGGTGTGGGCTGGGGGTCCACAGAGGGAGGCCACTCAGCACTCCCTGGCACCTGTCCCCACCAGTCTGAGCCACTAAGCGACTGCCACACACTTGTCCTGGGGTTGCCGTGGCTGGGGGTGCGAGCTCTGAGCTTCCCAGAGGGAGACCTGGAGACCGTTCCTGCGCTGTGGGTCTCCCCGTGCCCAACGGGCGGAGAAGGAGTGGGAGAATGGAGTCGGAAGCCCCTCTTCCCCCTCACTCTGCTGGCTGGGCCCCGGGAGGCCATGGGGACCCCAGGGTAACCCAGGAATCCTGGGGTGGGCCCTGCCCACAGGCTTTGGGGAAATGGAGAGGAAGAGAAGGGGGAGTGGGAAGGAGTCAGGGGGGAGGAGGGCAGGAAGTCAATGGAGCATTTGTTCTGCTAAGTGGCTTTTTTGTTGTCAAAAATTGGCCCCAAACTCTGTCCACCGGCAGCCTAGGGCAAGTGCTGCTCAGCCACACCCACCTCCCTGTCACCAGCCTGTCACACCACAAAGCTGCCTGCACACACCTCCACACAAGCCCTCCGCCTCCAGCCCCCAGCCCCTCAGCCCCTCATCACTCTCTCTCCCTAAGTTCCTCCCAGGAACTCCCTTAATCCCTCCTCTAACAGCCTCTTCAAAGCTCTCCTTCTTCTGGCTGCAGGAGAGGCCGGGCCACCAGTCTCTACCCGCCCTCAGCCTCAGGGACCCAGGGCAGGTGCGATCAGACCCGCGCCTCCAGGCAGGGGCCTGCACGAGCACCCTGAAACCCGTAGAGCCTGGGCCCAGTGGCTTCCAGGCTGAGCTCAGCCAGGGGCCTTCTGGGCGGGTCACATCAGTGGGACATGGGCAGGCCTGAGAGAGGGGGCAGGGGCAGGAGGGAGCAGGAGGGGCCACTGCATGCATTTATCCCTCACAGGGGTGCCCGCACCCACCATGTGGCAGACGCTGCAGGTCAAACAGTAAACAAGCAAGACCAACAGAAATCCCTGCCTGCCCTGCCCTGGAGGAGCTGACACTCCAGTAAGGGAGGCAAGCGGCAAAGAAAAATAATTCAATGCGTGGAGCACAGCAGATTCACGCCATGGGGAGAAGCAAAGCAGGAAGGGAGACGGGCACTCTCATGCTGCGGGTCAGGAAAGGCCCCCTGAAGCCTGAGGCTGCTGAGCGGGAGTCCCACGGACATTTGGAGTAAGAACGTTCCAGGCAGAGGGCACAGCCAGTGCAGGGGGCAGAGGTGGGAGCGTGGCTGACAAACACGAGGACAGCAGGGAGGCGGTGTGGCTGCGGAGAAGTGGGAGACGGGAAGGGGTGGGGGATGAGGGAGAAAGGCAGGGGCCAGGCGGACAGGGCTGAGGGGTCTGTGGTAGTGAGGGGCGCCCACATGCCCCCCCGCCCAGAAAGCCCCCACTCGGATGCCCATGTGATGGAAGCGGGAACAAAACAGCAGACGTGGGCCCCTCTTCAGGCGGAGAGGAACCCTGCCCCGCACGCAGCAGCAGCCAGCCGAGGGGCTTCACGGTTGTCTTAGATCCCACCCCCCCTTCCAGCATCCCTCTCAAGGACAATCTTGGCTAATCCCTCCTGAGCAGCTGTGGTGGGGACAGGCTTGGCATGTTGCTGCCTGCCCCGCCCTGCCCGCCACACCCAGGACCTGCCTGGCTGTCAGGCCCTCTCATCCCTCACAGGTAATCGCAACAATAGCACCTTACCCCGGCTTGGCACAGTGACAGCCAGGATGTCGCTCAACCCTCACAGAGGCCCTCAGGGATGCTGGGCCGGGCGGAGGAGCCCAAGGACCACTGGCCCTAGGTCACAGCGCAGAGCCGGGCTAGGCTCCAGGGGCCCCCCTAGCGCAGGAGTCACCAGCGGGGCCGAGCTGAGGACACAACCAGGGTCACAGAGTCCTGGAAACCATTAGTCCAACCCCCTTCTGTCCAGAGGAGAGACTGAGGCACAGGGAGGGGCTCTCAGCGTGGCCTCCTATAAAGCCCGAGGCGATTCTATTTCCCACCCCTGTTCCCCCAGAAGACGCCCAGTCCTGCAGACAAAGAAAGCCCTGTGGCTGGTGGGGAGTTCGGGGAGAATGGTCCCCAGCCAGGAGTGGGTGCGCCCCTGAGAGGTGGGGTGTGGCCCCAGACGATGAAGGCAGAGGTGTGTCTGTGCCAGGGTGTTGGCGGTGCGGGCCAAGGGGGGCTCCGCTGCCAGCAGAGCGAGGCTGCGGGGCAGCGCCTCATCCACCCGGCCACCGGGGCCGAAGGCGGTTGAAGAAATTCAGTCCCAGGCCCGGGACAGGCAGCCTGGGGTGGGGGCCCTTACCTCGGAACTTCTTAGGGGGGTTGTCCAGGTCCCCAGCCGCCGGCTCCACCACACAGCGGTCATCCACCAGCCTGGGGGGAAAGGCAGCTGCATCAGTGGGACAGAAGGGACCATGTCCCCACAGCATCCCTCCCCCCTTGGAGGAGGGGATTCCAGGGCACCAGTGAGACTTCCCCAAGCCCCCTAAGAGACTGCCTGCATCACTGCCAAGCCCCCACCATCAAGCGCTTCTCTTTCCACCACTTTCCACCAGGCAAGCTCTCTTGGGTGAGCGTGGGAGGACACCCCGAAGAACCCAGAGACACCCAGCCCACGCCGACCCCCTGCGACTTGGCTGCAGTCGTGCACGCTGCAGATGAAACTCCTGTCACAGCCCTGAGACCTGCCGCCCCCACCAAAAGGCCAGTGGGCAGATAGGGGAGGGAAAGGGACCCAGAGACAAAGGCCGAGAGGAGACGGAGAGACAGACAGGCGGAAAGAAAGATAAAAAGGAAGAGAACAGACAGCAAGGGGCTAGAGACAGACAGACGAGAGAAGCTTATGAGACGCCAAACCAGGGGCCTGAGTCTTCAGGTCTCAGAGGCAGGACAGGGAGTCTCACGCCTTCCCTCTCTCAGGCCCGTGCCATCCTCTGCAACCACCCAGCCACCACCCACCCCTGCATCTAAAACTTTTCAACGCCCCTCAGCCTCTAGGACAAAGTGTGACAATCACCCACCATTTCAAAGGCCAGCTCTATCTCAGCACCCTCACATCTGTTGCCTCTGAATTCTCACCAACTTCCCAACAAGGGGACAGTCATTCGTGCCATTTTACAGAGAAGAAAACTGAGTCTGAAGATTAAATAACTTGCCTGAAGTCACAGAGCTGATTCAAAGCCCACGATCCTTCTGCACACCCCCTCCTTGGCTAATAAGGTCTTTTGTGATCTGACCTCTACCCACTCCCTAGCACAATTTCCTTGCTCCAACTGTATGAAACCTCCAGTTGACCCCCAAGGTCCACAGAGCGCTCATCTCTCTGAGGTGCCTCTCTCCTACTCTGCAAGGCCTTCCTCGGCCAGTACGTCCCTCTCTGTGGGGCTCCCGCCCCCAAGTTACAGCTCCTGGTCTTGGCCTCTCCTGCAGCTGTGTCTCCTTCTACTTCTACACCTGCTGTGTCCACACTGTGAGTCCCCTGGGGATGGGACCGCTGTGGTTTTTTTCTTTGGAATCACCAGCACTTTGCACAATGCAGAATATTAAGATATAATAAGAAATACATATTTGAACTTCCTTCGTCCTGGCTGCTGGCCAGAGTTCCTAAGCCCTTGTAACTTCCTAAGCGATAAGGATAAGAGTGATAAGAGCATCTTTTGTTATAGTATTTGGATTTTTGTTTCCAGTTCCCGAAATAGCTCAGGAACAATAAAGATTAAAAGGTTTGAGTTTGTTCATACCAAGCCCCCTTCAACCACACCTGAATTTGTGTTAATGAGCTAACAATTGGAAAGCCCCTAAAGATGGGGAGGCTGGGACCTCACCATGTGATTGGGGGGTTGAAATTTTCAGCCCCAACACCCCCATCACGACTGCCTCCTGGGAGGGGAGAGCTGCTGAAGGTTAAGTTGGTTCACCAATGGCCAATGGTTTAATCAATCACACCTACGTGAAGAGCCCTCCATGAAAACCAAAAGGGCCAGGCTGGGAGAGTTTCTGGGTTTGTGAACATGCGGAGGTGCTGGGAGCAGGGTGCCCCCGCAGAGAGCCTGGGAGCCCCCAACCCCTTCCCACATACCTCGCCCTATGCGTTGCTTCTGTCTGGCTGTTCCTGAGCTGTAGCCTTTTACAATAAACCAGTAATTTAGTAAGTAAATGTTTTTCTGAGTTCTGTGAGCCATTCTAGCAAATTATCAAACATGAAGAGGGGGTTCTGGGAACCCCTAATTTATAGCTGGTCGGTCGGAAGCACTGGAGGCCCAGACTTGCGACTGGTATCTGAAGTGGCGGCAGCCCTGGGGACTGGGCCCTCAACCTGTGGGCTCTGACCCTAACTCTAGGCAGATAGTGTCGGAACTGAAGTAAATTGTAGGACATCCAGTTGGTATCCACAGAGAACTGGACAACTAACTGCCTCATGCTTTCCTGTACTGTTATTTGATTTTCTAATTCTATTTTGTTATTATTTCCATTTTGCAGGCAGGGAAACCAGAGCATGGAGAGGTTAACAATCTGCAGAGCCGGACAATGCACAGGTGTCAGAGCGGGAGCTGGCAGCACCTCATGGCGACAGCAGGGGAGAGAGGGCCTCAGTCTCTATTCCTCTCTCAGCCTCCGCATTGCATTGCTCAGTCCCGGCCCCCCTGCCTTCTCCATCTGCACTCCCAACCCTGGTCGTGGCAGCCACACCCATGGGCGCAAAGGGGCAGCACTCATACACTCACCGAGAACTCCCACCTCCCACTCCCCTGCCAAACCCCAGGCTCAGAGACCTAATTGCCTGCTCTGCTGGGACGTCCCCAGGCATCTCACACTCAGCAGGTGCACACTGAGCTCAGGGGCTTCGCTGGAATGTGCTCCTCTCAGAGCTCTCCCTCCCAGTCTAGTAATGGCAACTCCTCCCCTCCAACAGCAGGGGCCAAAACTCGACCAATCCTCAGCTCCGCTCTTGCTCATGCCTCACACCTCACACCTAACCCTGTCAGGAGATCCCGTGGGCTCTATCTTCAAAACAGATGCAAATCTGACATCTTCTTGTCAGTCACTTCCACCACACCC
>NW_012151807.1:306378-321135 GCF_000956105.1 Propithecus coquereli
TGCCTGGTGGAGAGCGGGGACACAGGAAATACATATCAAGTGAATTAATTCACTTTACTAGCTGTGGAGTGAAGTACACAACAAGCAAAAGATAAGATCCCAGACCCAGGGAGTTTAAAATCTCGTTGGGAAGACAAGTCACATACTCAGAAGAGTAATAATATAAAGAACGTGCATTGGTGCCAACCGGTGGTGCCAGCTGCGGGTTTGTCCGAATTCAGAGAAGGGAGAGGTCAGAGCTTGGCCAATCAGAGGAGGTGTGAAAGCAGCAGCAGGAGCTGCTCAGAGACCTGAATAATTCATAGACTGTTCCGAGAGACAGAGAATCAGATTAGCTGGCAGTCTCTTAGCTAAGCCCTGAGCGGAGGGGACCCAGGATTGATGAATTTTGATTGGGGGCAGGGTGGGGAGAAGACATTGGCCAGGGCCTGGGACCTGGCACTGCCAGGGGTGCTGGAACACAGGGCAGCAGAGAGGTTGTAAGGCTGAAGAGAGGATGGGGGAACCCCCGCACCCCCATCTTGGCTGGTGCACAAGGCCTATGTCAGAGGAAGGAGGAAGAAGCTACAGAGTCGCCTTCCTCAGAGACTCTGTCTGAGGAAAAACCCATCCTCATCCCAGACCCCACCACGTCTCCCCTGGGAACTCCTGGTCTGGGTCGCACATGCCGGGAAGACATGCAAGTTTGGATGCCAAAGTGCATTTCCTACTCGCCCTGGCTCAAACCCCCCTGGTCATAGGTGGGTGTCCACCTGTCCCCGCCCACGCTTGTACAGCTCCTGAAGCCCTGCGGTCTCCAATTCAGCCCCTCCCCAGGTCCAGTGGCCTGCGAAACAGGAGTGCAAACTGAAGCCACTCAGAGAAGGGACAGATCGGGAGGGGAGCATGGCGTTCGGGAGGAGAATTCTAAACAAGGTTGGGAAGGAAAACATGCCAGACCTGCAGCGGAGAGGGACTGGGAATGGTGGGCCCAGCAGAGAAGCAAGTCCTGAAGCAGGGCCGAACGCCCAGGGCGGGGCTCTGGGAGGAAGTGAGTACGAGAACGGTCAGCAGTGAGGACTTGAGAGGCAGGAGTTGGGACCTTCCCAGCGTCCTCCTGGGTCCGAGACCAGCATAACAGGGAACTAGCGTGGCCTGGGACCTGGGCTCCATTCTGTACCCCCCTCCAAGGGGTGACACATTGCCTTCCTCTTTCTGTTCTCCCCCTGGTGTTTAGCACAGCCCCATCTGGTGTGTGTAGGCAAAGAAGGTGGCCTCTGGCAGGATGTTTGCAGGGTCCCAAGGTGCCCCCAAGCCCTTCCCTCCATTCTCCTGTACATACTCGTTAGGACTGAGGTGTCCCAAGAAGGTGCTGGCGGGAGGAGAGGCGGGAGAAGTATTTACAGATAAGCAGAAAGTCCTTATCAGATGGGAGGCCTGGGGCCAGAGGGAGGCCCGAGGGCCCTGGGGCGCCAGACAGGTAAATTTTGATGGAGGAGGAGCCTCAGATGGCGAGGCTGAGATCCCCCAGCCGCTGTATGGTTATGGTGGGAGCGGTTCTGAGCCCCGCGGCCGGGACAGCAGGGTCCGGAGGTCGCCCGGCGCCCGGTGAGCCCGCCCGGCCCCGCCCCCGCGGCGAAGCGAAACTCGCCGCCCCACGTGCAGCCGCCGCCACCGAGGGAGGGCGAGGCCAGCCCCGGCCTGCCCCCGACTGCCGGCGGCCGCCAGGACGCCGAACCTCCGCGGGCGCGCCCGGGGCGGGGCGGGAGACGAGCCGCCTGCGCCCGCGCTTTCCTCCTGTCCCGGCTCGGCTGTCCGCGGAGGGCGGCCCTGGGGGACCCCTCCCCAGCTGGCGGCAGCAGCGTCCCTGGTCTTAGCCACCCCCAGCTCTCCCGCATGGGGGGCAACTGTGTTCATTAAACTAGCACCTGGCGCTGGACCCAGAGCAGAGCTCTCCAGGGGACAGCAGCTGCGGGCGGCACACACCCTGGCTCCCGCAGGTCTACTCCTGCCCCCAGGCAGCCCACTGATGTCACCGTCCCGCCTCCACGCCTTCGCACGACGGAGCCCCATCTCTGCTGCCGTCCAGGCGCGCTCAGTTCCTGAGGGGTTCCTGCCCATTCCCAGCACGGGCGTCGCCCCCATCTAAGGGCTGGCATCCCGGCCACCATCACATTAGAAAAACCTCCCTCCAATGTGAGAGCCCTTTAAGGTTCATAAATCTTTTTACATCCAGTATCTCCTTCCATTCTCACCCCAGTCCACCATGAGGCCCACAGCGTGGAAGGAGCGCCCTGAGCCACAGCCGGTCAGATGAGCGCACACACACAGCCCACGTCTATTCCGCAAGACCCTGCTGCGAGCCTACTGCGTGCTTGGTCCCCAGCCTCCAGAATCTCATGCCCACCACCCTGAGCGCCCTGAGGACAGGAGCCAAGCCTATACCTGTGCACCACACGTCCCCTCCCCCCATTCAGGGACAGCCAGCAGAGGCTCAGGAGCCCTGAGGACAGTCCCTGCTGTGGAGCCTTCCATCCACCGGGAGGCACAAGACCAACGTGAACAGCAGAGGGGCAGGGAGGACGGGGCTCAGGGAAAAAGGGTCCTGGCTGGAGGCCTGTGGGCAGGGCCGTCCCTGAGGCTCCAGAGAGGAGCTGGCTTACAGCTTGCCCTAGAAGGATACAGAACAGGGTGCTGTCTGTGAAATGCCCATGGGGTCTGCATCCCAAGACTTTGGTCTGAGGGAGGAAGGGAAGACAGCTGCATCCCAGGACCTGGGTGGCCCCATTTGGCCCAAGATGGACTTTGAGATCCAGGTGGGGGCCATGGGAAAGGCAGCAGGGCGGGTCAGTGCAGTCTGGAAAGATTAGATAAGGAGGAGGAGGAAGGGAGCTAGATAGAAGTGGGGCAGGTGACTATCAAGGTGCCTGAATCAAAACTGGCCCCACCCTCAGAGCAGCCATGGGAGGGGGAACTCTCAGACTAGCAGAATTCCCTGGCACCCTGCACACCCCGCTGCTCCCTCGCCAGCTGTGGAAACTGGGCTGTGGAGGGGAAATTGAACCAATCCAGGTCACACAGTTAATGGAGCAGCCAGGTCCGGACCCCAGGTCTCCCGACTTCCAGCCTTGGGCACTGGCCACCACTCCACGGATCCAGGCCAGCGCTGGGAGGCCACTCCCAACAGCAGGCACTGTCAGAACGCTGGGATGGGCTGGTGGTGGATGAGGGCGCCGGGGGACCCCCTACTCCAGAAACCCAAAGTCACACCCGGTAGGTGGGAGCGAGGTAGGAATGTTGGGACAGGAACCCAGATTCACTGGCTGGCGTCCCTGGCTCATTGGGAAAAAGAAATTAATCTCCACTTCCCTGCAAAAGCATCCATTTCCTTTACCTCTACATACCTTTACCAAGGATCCACCCTGTGCCACTCGAGGGACCAGGCACTATATAGAATCCATGGAATTTAAAAATGAGCACAGCTAAAGCCTTCAGAGAACTTGAAGTCTAGAAAGTGCAGTAAGCTGCACACTCAGAGAGCCCCAAGGGTCTCTCCAGGAGCAATGGAGACAGCAAAAACAGCTGAACTTGGCCCAGCAGAAATAAAGGTCCCTGCTAGTGTGCCAGCCTTCGGGGCGCCTGCCTCTGCCTCAGGCCTGGGTTTCTAGCTCTCAGGATTGGGTGGGCTCTGGCAAGTCCTGAGGTCAGTCTCCAGCACTGCTAGATACCCGGCAAGATGCATCTGTTAAGGCCAAAGAGAAGACAGAGAGCAGGAGACGAGAGGGAAAGCTGAGAAGAGACAGAGAAGAGGCACAACCAGGGCACCAGCCTGCGCTGGCCTCTCCTGCTCCCCATAACCCCGACTGGATGTCAGGCTGTCCCACTGCTAGACAGTCAGTGGGGCTGTAGGAGCCTCAGCAGGGCAGACCCTCAGGCCAGGCCTGCCCACCTCCAAACAAAAGCAGCCCTGCCAAATCAATCCAGAAAGTGAGGCCATATGCAGCATAACCCCGCCTTCTCAGGAACCACTGTCTCCCGTGGGAAAGAAGGAGGTGGCGGCAGGGCGCCACTTAAGTCTCTTAAAGGAGACTTAAGAGGCTTAAGAGACTTAAGAGGCATAAGAACCAATGTAACGTGTGGACCTGACAGCCTCCTGATTAAAAGAAACCAGTGGTCAAAGACAGACCGAGGACGATGGGCATATCTGACCATGGATTGGACACTGGATGCTATTAGGGAATTATTAATTGATGTGATCACAGCACTGCAGTTACACAGGAGCACACCTTTGTTTCTTAGGGACATATAATGAAGTATTTAGAGGCAAAAAGATGCAACATATGTAATTTACCATAAAATACTTCAGCAAAAAATAGATGTAGCAAATATGACAAAATGTGGGCAATTATTAAGTCTAGATAGCGGGCAGACTGGTGTTCTAAATGGTTCTCTTTACTTTTCCTGAATTATATTTATGCACCAGGTTGGTGGCAGAGGGTCAAAGTGACAGCACAGATGAAGGCCAGAGTCTCCCACTGTAAATGATCTGTAAAGTCTACCCGTTGCCATCATCATCATCATCTCTCAGACAGACTGAATTCTCCCTCCCGTGACCTGTATCGCCCCCACCCCCACAGTCACCAGTTTCTAACTCAGATACGGGAGGTGGCTGTCCTGCAGGCCGGAGGGAGGAGCGATGGCTGCCTGAGTGAGACATGGGGAGAGGCATTTGCTAACCAAATCTGCGCAGGTGTCTGCCTCAAGCACCTGCAGCCGCCCCTGGGCTGAGATTCACGTTTGCTGCCCTTTCTGGCTCTGCCTACCTGCCGCCAAAAACACACAACTGTGATCATTTGCTGCCTCACAGAAGCCCCTGCAATGACAGCTCCTGCCTGTCTCCCAAGTGGAAATCCCTCTGTTAATGCGGCCCCACCCGGTTCCATCCCCAGCCCACACTCTGGCTCACCGTGTTGTGAACGCCCAGCCTCACTTCTGCCCCCACAATCTCTCTCTCAGTCCCTGGTCTGAAAGGCCCTGTGACCTCCTCTCCACGGAACCCTGCTATGTGACCCCAGGCTCCTGGGGTGCTGACTGCAGGGACTTGTGACTACAGGTTCAAATGCTGGGTACCACTTGCGCCCCTAGTGTGACCAGCCTGACATACCCAGGGGGCTCAGAGCTCACATTCAGGGGCCTGTGATGAACTTGGTGCAAATCTGGGCTGCTCTCCTCCCTCCCCCCTGAGGTTTCCTCCCCTCCACTCACACAGCCCGCATTCCCAGGGAAGGGTCCCCCAGTTCACATGGGGTGAAGTCTAGAGAGCAAGGCTGGAGGTGGACATGCAGGGACTCCAGCCATGTGTGCAGAGAAACCCAGAAACCTCCCCGCAAGCTGAGAGCAGAAAGCTGGTGTGGCCCCACCCTAAAATTCAGCAAATCTCCCCACCCCCAACCCAAGCCACCGCCCCACTGAGCCAAGCCAGGGAGGGGACATGGGGTCAGGAATGTAGGGCAGGGCAGAGTGTGAGCAAGTGGCTACAGCAGGATTCTTTTAAGCCAAGGAGCTGGAAGCAGCCTGAGACCCTGGAGTCCCAAGGTGGACGCTGGGGCTCTATCCTCAGCCAACCCCCTCACCGAGCCTCTCTCCACTTCACCCCCACCCATCACATCCTGGTGCTGCCTGGGACCTGGCCAACCTCCAGGGCAGAGGCTGGTCTTACTCCCCAGCCCCCAGGCCACACTCACAGACATGTGACATGGGTCAGACCTTCTGTGGCACAGAGTTTCCTTTCCAGCCCCCTCCGCCACCAGAGAAACATGCAAAGTTAGAGAGAGCCTATGAGGTAAAAGACGTATGTTCTCTTTGATCTCCATTTCTGGCAATTTATCCGAGAGGATAACTGGACAAGAGTTCAGGCATGTATGGACTAGGATGTTCAGGGCAAATGGTTTGTAACAGCAAAAATTTAGAAGCAGCCTGAATGCTGAATACTAGAGTTAATGCTTATTTAATGCTTAAATAAAGGCACAGCATATTATGGGATGCTATGCAGCCATAACAGTAGTGTGCTGGCATGAGAAAATACAGCTTACTGTATCTGAAAAAAGACAGGATACAAAGCCATATGCACAGTTTGATATCATCTGTAAATGTTCATTTCCATATAAAAGGCTAGAAGGTCAATACAGAATGTTAATATAAGTTACAGTGGTATTACAGATAATTTTTTTATTTGAGTTTTTCACATTTTATCAGAAAAAAATATATTTTCAAAAAATGAGTTGCATGGATCAGTGTAGCTGAGGCCAAGACCCTGCCCTGGGGTACAGAACAGAAGTGTAACATCTCATTCCAGCGAAATCACAATTAAGTGAAAGCCAAGGCAGGTCTGAAACCTGCCCAGGGAATGCGGTCGGCACGGGAGGGGCAGTACCCCCCTGGAATTACATGTGTCTTGGAGGCTTAAGGCTCAAAGGGCCCTTACAGACCATCTCTTCCAACTCCCCACTGCACAGAATGGAACAAGCTGGAACTGTCTTGATTACTGATTGCCCAGGGCCTAAAACAGTGCCTGGCACATCGTAGGCACATAAATGTTTGTTGAATGATTTAATGAAGTCTGATGAGGGCAAAAAGACAGGATCTCCGGGCCGAGGGACAAGCAGACGCAGCAGACAGGCTTCCCCACAGCCCACCAGCCTGGACGGGCCCTCAGCTCAGCAGTCCAGACCCTGGGTACACGTTCAAATCACCCAGGCAGCTTCTAAAAGTCCCACACCCAGAGCCCCCTCTGGAGGCATCCATACAGCTAGCCTGGCCTGGGACTTGGGAGCTGGGATATTTTTTAAAGACCCACAGGACATTCTCAGGTACAGCCAGAGCACCTCAGATCCATGCAGGCTGACAGAAACACACTCCGAGAAGGCAGGGCCTTGTCAAAAACACCCAGCAGGTTAGTGGTGAGACAGACACCCTTCCTGAGAGCCATGCCCCTGAGGCTGCCAACGCAAGGACCCTGACGCTGGGGACCTGGGCCTTCCTCTACATTTCCCCCCACACTTCCTGGGCCTCTGAGGGAAGCAGGTCAGGCTGGAAGGTGGACAGGGAACTCCATGGGGAAGAGGCAGGGGTCCCTTCTGACCCTACTCACTGTGATCACCGAGCCTGGGGTGATCCAAAGGCCCTGAGAGCCCCCAAATGGAGTTCCGTGGCCCAGGCGCAGTGGGCAGAGGCGCTCTGATAAATGTTAGGAGCTCAACTTCAAGATCCAGTTCACCTGCTCTCCCCGAGCTTACTCCCTGTGGGTGTAGGCTGCCCCTCTGGGCACTCGAAAGAGATCTTCATGGAACTGGAAGATCTTGAAGGGTCCACCATGTGTTCCTAAGGCCAGTTCTTCCCAGAACTGTGGCCTGAAGCCACATTACATCCGCCTTTTGGTGGCCCTGATCAGCAGCTCCAGCCCTGGCTTCTGTTGTTGCCACCTGGGGTGAGGGGCAAGGCAGTGGCACTGGCCAGGCTTTCCTGCCAAAACAGGCATGGGCCTGCTTTCCCGTGCTGGCCAGCAGTCTCAACCACCCCAGGATCCACTCCCCAGACCCCTCCCGTCCTCCCAAGCCAGCGTTAACATACAATCTTCACCAGGAGCTCTAATTATCTAGGAGGCTCTAACTGGCCTCCTCTACTTCAAACTGCAGAGCTCTGGCCGCAATCTGAAGGCTGCCCCAGCCTCCCTCTCCCGCCAATGCCCCCTTCCCATCTCCCCAGCTGACCTGGCCCACCTGCCCACCAAGGCCACCCCTGCCTTCCAAAAATTCATTCACCAGCCCTTGCTGGGCACCTCCTGGACACTGGGCACTGACCTAGCCCGGGTACTCAGTCAGATCAGCCTCCGGGTTCAGACATGGGCACCAACAGCCTTGGGAAAGGCAGAGGAGACCCAGAGTTGAGAATGGAGGCAGAAAGATTCTAGGGAAGATTGGGCAGACAGAGAATCACTTAGAGCACCTCCAAACCTTAATACACCAGTGCCCCGGGGGTCTAATTAAAATGCAGATTCTGATTCGGTAGAACTGGGCATGGGGTCTGAGAGTCTGTATTTCTAACAAGCTTCTACATGATGCTGAAACTGCTGGACTGATGACTATACTTTGAGTATCAACAACTTACATCATTTACAAATCCTTCTTTCCTTGACTCTAACTTCCTCAGAGGTGAGAAGCACAGCCCCGTTACCGCCCAGTCCCCAGCACCCAGTGTAGTGCCTGTGTTTGTGCAGAATATATGAATGGTGTGATTAATTAGTTAATCCTGGTAAAAGGCCCGGCATTAGACAGGCCTACAAGGAAACCTCCAATGACACGATTAGCACCAGAGAGCAGTCTGTCCAAAGCAGTCTGAAAGCACAGAGGAGAAAGGGTTAACTCTGCCCCGGGGCGTGGGGGAAGTTGTATCTCTCCAAAGAGGCCACTTCGCACTAGATCTTAGAGGGTGGGACAGATTTACTCAGGTGGAGACTGACTAAAGGGCAGGAGCAACACAGGAACAAAGGTAAAGAGACCGAGAGCCTGGGCCAGGCCACGGGAACAGAGAGTAGTGTGGGGCATCTGGAGCTTCAGTGTATGAAGAAGGTGTTGAGAAAAACCCCGAAAATTAAGGTGGGAGCCTGCACATGTTGGGCCGGAAGGGTGGGTGGAAAGTCAGGAGATGCTGGAGGTGTTTGCCCAGGGAAGGTGCACCCCGGGGTAGAGGGGCTCTCAGAGGTCACCAGGACCTGCCCCAGGATCAACATGGACTGGATCAAGCAGTTCCTGGGGCAGAAAGGGCCAAGGTGGAAGTTATCTTAGGGAGCAACAGACGGTATCCCTTGTGAGGGAATGAGCCCTGTGTGAGGGCAGGGCAAGGAAGGGTAAGATGTTTTCCCTGGTTCCGTTCAATCTCACAGGTGCTTAAAAACCACGCGCTATGTGTTCAGCCCTGAGCCAGGCATTAAGCAACAGAGGAGACAGTCATTTCCCGAAAGTCCCCAGTGCTGTTCAGATACTAGGAAGGGACCGCCACACCCTCTCCTCCTTCCCTCAGCATGACAAATGTTCACTATGTACCTGCTGTATGCAGGCCTTGGCCTCAGGGCAGCCAGGGCCTGGTCAGGGCTCTCTGCAGGAGGCCTGCACAGATGCTGGCCCAGATGCGGCTCCACCCCCATCCTCTCGGGAACTGGCCAGAAGTCAGATCCAGTGGGAGTGGACAGACCGGTGGCCAGGGATTCCACATCTGAATGTGGGGGGAATAAAAGAGCCCTGGAGGGTGCTGCAGTATGGCAAGCAGGGCACGCTGGGATTCCCAGTGGGAACCCCCTGCTGGCAGAGCCAGCCCTCCAAACCCGCAATCCAGTCCCTATCCAGCAAGACTAAAGCTTAACTGCCAACAACACTGCAAGAGACCAGGGGAGCCAGGTGACAGCCCACTCTACTCCCCATCCTCAGCGACTCACCCAACTGCTTCCCTGAAGATAAACCCATTCTCTCTGCCGAATTTCTCCCCTGCCCACCCCTGCCCACCCTCGCTACAGGCAAGAGACATGAATTGATTCCCTGTTTATCCAGCCCAGACCCTGGGGGGTGGCGGCCAGAATTAATTAATGTTTGCAAAGTGCTGGAGACAACTTGGGACCAGGGACCCAGGGGCGCCAGATGACCTGCGCAGGAAATTGACGGCGAGAGCGGGGAGAAAGAAGGGGGGCAGTTGGCCAGGACCCGGGACGCCTGGAAAGAGAGGACTGAGAAGACACTCCTCCTGAAGGGGGGCGGCACAGGGAGACAACTGCGAGGAGAAGAGGCGACCCCTCAAAAGCACCACAACATCGGTAACAGGATTCAAGGCTCGGAGCTGAGGCTGCCGCCCCCACAGCTCCGCCCCATCCCCAGAGCCGAGCGCGTCCAGGCCCGGATGCCCTTCCCCAGCTCAGGCTCCAGCCACCCACCGGCCCGCCCCCGCGACCACCTGCAGAGGAAGTCTCGCCCCGTCCGCTCCCTCCGAAGAAAGGCGCGCGCGGGAGGGTGGAGGCTTCGAGGGGGGCGCCTCCCGCCAGCTCCGGCCGGGCGCCGGACTCCTACCTGAGCAAACACTTCACTTCCTTTCTGTAAAAGAAGGAGCAGAGCCGGCCCCCAGCTCCTTGGGGCTGGGGACGTCCAGGTCCTCTGTCGGGGAGCGGCGGTGGCAGGACGCACGCAGCTGGCACCAGGGCCCGCGGCACCCCCGCCCGCCCGCGTCCCCCTCCGGCTCGTTTCACTCACCCCAAAGTGCTGATGAAGCCATTGACCGAGCCCTCGGCGTACAGGGAGACGATGTCCCCGATGTGAAGAAAGCTGGACATTTCGCTCATGGCTGCGTCCCTCCGGGGCCCAGGGTGGCAGGGGCGCCTAGGGTCGCGTGGCCAGGCTCAGTGCGGAGGACCGGGGTTCTGGGGGTGGGTCGTGGCGCGCCCCCACGTCGGAGCCTGGCGCTCGGCGTGGCCGGGGCGGGCTGGCGGCCACCGAGCAGGAGGCGGCGCGGCGGCGCGGCGCGGGGTCCGGGTGAGGATGTGCCCACGTCTTGGCGCGCCCGCCGCCCGCCGGCCCGGCCCGGCCCGCGCGTACCTGCGGCGTAGAAGGAGCAGGAAGTCTGGGGCCGCCACACACATGCAAATTCCGCCCGGGAGGCGGGGAGGCCACACCCCAACCCCCCCGCACCCCGCCGCGGCCGGCCCGCCGGCACCCATGTGCACCGGCCCGCCTCCCGGCGCCCCTCGCACGTCCGGGGTCCGGCCTCCCGCACACCCAGTGCGCCGCCAACCCTCATGACTCCCCGGACACGCTGCGTCTGGGCAGTCCCCGGGCTCCCGCAGGCTCGCGGAACTGCCATCCCTGGGAGGCCCGGCCGCAGCCGGGGGCTCTCCGCCCTCGGGGTTCCCCGGACCGTTCACTTCCCGGCCCTCGGGTCGCCGAAAACCAGCGCGGGCGCGCGCGGATGGGGGAATCCGGCGCCCCGCAGGCACTGCGGAGAGCCGCGCGCTGAGGACGCGCCCCGGAGCGTCCTGGTCCGGCCACCGCGCGGTCTCCGCGCCCAGCTGAGAGCCGTCTGGCGCCCAGAGGCGCGCTCATCCCTTTGCAGCGCGAATCAGGATTCATTTTTCTCAGCGTGAAAAGCCTTTCATTGCACAATAGAAAGTTCTCGGGCTTGGAGGGGAAATGAAGCAATGGGGTGGGTTTTGTTTTTTTCTGTCCGCATTCCTGTGTACAAAGAGATCCAACTTCCGAATCAGTTCAGCCGCTCCCTCTCCAGGAGTTGGCTACAAAACTTGGCTCCTTCTTTCCTTTAAAAAAAAAAAAAAAAGTGGGGGTGAGGGGGAGTTACCTTCGCTAGTTAGTAGCGCACCCAAGCGCCAACAATGACAAGTCCGGGTGCCGGCCCTCTGGGAGTGACCCGCTGCGGCGCCGCCGGCGGACTCTGGCTCCCAAAGTCCTGCCCTCAAACTCACGTCCCAGGCTCGCTTACTTTCTGTTCTGTTCCCCGGGTGCTTGGGTGTCTGCTTCCTAGTCCTTTCATTTGAACTCCTGGATAGGGTACCCGCTGCCACCCCCATTCGATCACACTTGCTCCCTTCCGACCCCCACCCTCTACTTCCTGAGGGGTGGGGGCGGGGGGCGTTTGTTCCTGGGAGAAAGGGAGGAGGGGACTCGGGGACCGAAGCAGGAAGAGAGACCCGCGGAGGGGTGGAGACAGTTCAGAGCAAAGAGCTGCCGACCCGGGCGCGCAGAAGAGCCCCTGGCGGTGCGTGTTTTCACAAAGACCCCTGGAACCTGGGAGGGGAGGACAGCTCTGGGATCGCTAAGTTGCGTGTTCTACAGTTTTTTCACCAGAGCCACTGTAAAAAATAAGTTTTACATCAGCCTAGTCCACATCTTCATCTGTATATAAGTGAAACGATAGCTTCACAAAACAACACTTACCCTTTTGACCTGTGATGCATTCTGATATTTTCTATTCTTTATTTTATTTTGTTTATTTATTTTTTGAGGCAGAGTCTCGCTCTGTCCCCTGGCTAGAGTGCTGTGGTGTCAGCCTAGCTCACAGCAACCTCAAACTCCTGGGCTCAAGCCATCCTGCTGGAACTACAGGCCAGTGCCACCAAGCCCAGCTAATTTTTCTATTTTTTGTAGAGACGGAGGTCTCGCTCTTGCTCAGGCTGGTCTCAAAACTCCTGAGCTGAAGCTATCCTTAGGCCTCAACCTCCCAGAGTGCTAGGATTACAGGCGGGAGCCACCGTGCCCAGCCTGATATTTTCTATTCTGTTTCGGTTGTGTTGTTGTTGTTGCTGCTTTAATACTGGTTGTAACCCACCAAATTGCTTTCAAAAGTGTACCAAATGCTATTCAGCTTTAAGAAACAATGGTGATATAGCACCTCTTGTATACTCCTGGATAGAGCTGGAACGCATTCTACTAAGTGAGGTATCCCAAGAATGGAAAGACAAGCACCACATGTACTCACCATCAAACTGGTATTAACCGATCAACACATAAATGCACATATAAGAATAACATCTATTGGATGTTGGGCAGGGGGGAGGGGGAGGAGGGGACGGGTATTTTCATACACAAAGAGTGCAATGCGCATATTTGAAACTCGGACTTGGGGGGGAGGGGGGGGCAAGGGCAACATACGTAACCTAAACATCTGTACCCCCATAATATGCTGAAATAAAAAAAAAAATGTACCAAATGGGTTGCAAATTGCACTTTGAAAAACTTCATCCAGGCCACTGTGCCTAAAAGAGATGACCAAAATCCAGAGGAGCGCCAAACATCGAGGCCACACAGCAGGTTCATGGCAACTGGAGGCGAAGTTTAGCCCAGCACCCTCCACTGCCCCATGCTGGCTGAGCTGCAGCTGCCCACACCTGGAGCCTTGCTAAGAAGGACCCCCCCCCATAGTTTCACTTGCTCCCAGGAGTCAGGAGGGAAAATATGCATTCATTCCATCGAAGTCCTACTATGTGTCCGGCCTCTGCTGGGCACCAGGCTCTGGTCAGGCTGCCAACCTGGGCCCAGTCACCTTTTCTCCTCCAGACAGGGTGGATGCAGAAGGATGAGCTGGAAACGCCTTCAGGACCTGTGCCTTCCTTGCCCCAGCCTCAGCCGGGGGTCCATCTCCTTCCTCTCCTGAGATGCAAATCGACGTTCTATAACTCAGCCCATGTCTCACAGCCAGGAGGGGAGGTCACTGCACTTCAGCCCTGTCTGGCCCAAAGCGCATGCCCTTGGTTTGCCCACCCCTCCCCCAGCCTGGGAGAGCTCTGAGCCTCTCTCTCCACCAGGCAGGAGGCACAGAGGTGGGTCGAATGCCTCTCTACCTGACTGAAGTCCTGGTGGGGAGGCCGTTCCCAGCCTCCTGCCAGACACATTGCTTCTAGGAATTTTTCTGGAACATGAGGTCCGTGCTGTTTCCACAGGAGCCACCCCTGGGTTCCAGTCCCCTATCACCTGCTTCTGCCAAGTCAGCTCCACCGTAAGCTCTGGGTTCTGAGGTAGAGTTTGTTAAAGAAAGGTTCAGCTGGTTAAAAAAAAAAAAAAAAAAGTTTAAGAAACAGATGGTACAGCTCCAGTGAGTTCACTGCCCTGCTGGGGCTGGGGGCGTGCCCGCACCTCCTCACTGCCCACAGAACAGAGTCTGCATGCCCTAGCCCAGCGCACCAGACCCTCACAGCCTGCCTGGCTGTGCCCTCTTCTCCCCACCCCTGCACCCTCTGCGGCCACCGGGATTGCTCCTCAAGCAGGAACCATGCTGTGGACGGGTCAGGAGCTCAGGCTCTGGCTCTTAGAGGCCTGGATTTGAGTCCCAGCCCTGCTGCTCTCTGTGGCAATTCTCTCAACCTCTGTTTCATCTGGTAAATGCGGAGAGTGTCCGTGTGAGGGAGTGTGAGCCCTCAGCGAGCCCTCAGCACGGCATCCCCAGGCAGGACAGAGAACGTCATTCTTGTTTCCCAGGACCCCATCCACTCCCATCCCTGTGCCCAGGCTGCTGTGGCTCCCTCCTTCCCCTTTTCCATTTCCCATGGTCAGAATAAGGTCTCCTTCCCTAGAGTACTGGGGCATCAATCTTTTAAATATTATTATGAAATATTGTAAGAAATAATAGATAAAAATATAGTGACTGCCCTATACTCTTCCTCCAGCTTTGTCAAATCTATGTATTTTGCAAAATTTTGTTCTAATTTTTTTAAGAACGAAAACTTAAAAATTCAGTTGAAGTTCCTTATGCACACTTCCCCGACTATATTCCCCTTCCTTTCCCTCCAGAGACAGCCACTATCCTGATTTGGGCGGCTATCATTTCATGCAGGTTTTTATGCTTGTAACATATACCAATGTATCCATAAACAACGTATGGTATCACTTTGCAGCGTCTTACGTTTCGTATAAGTGGTATCACCCTGTATGCATCCTTTGGTACATATAGCTGCTGTGTGATAGTGCACTTCCTGACCGCGTCACAATTTGTTTATCCATTTTGTTGGTGACAGGTCTTAAAGACCTAAATTTTGCCATTACAACAATGTTGCAGTAAATATTCTTGTCTCCTTGTGCACATGCATCAATGTATCAAGGGTAGTGTTGTTCAAACTATGTATTGAGGCTCATTAATGGGTTAGAAAATCAACTTACTGGGTGAAGATCAGCATTTTTAAAATTCAAAACTGATTAGAAAATATCAATGTATTCTACATCGCCAGGGTAACTA
>NW_012151807.1:321185-331662 GCF_000956105.1 Propithecus coquereli
TTTGAGGCAGAGTCTCGCTCTGTCACCCTGGCTAGAGTGCTGTGGTGTCAGCCTAGCTCACAGCAACCTCAAACTCCTGGGCTCAAGCCATCCTGCTGGAACTGCAGGCCAGTGCCACCAAGCCCAGCTAATTTTTCTATTTTTTGTAGAGACGGAGGTCTCGCTCTTGCTCAGGCTGGTCTCAAACTCCTGAGCTGAAGGGATCCTCAGGCCTCAGCCTCCCAGAGTGCTAGGATTACAGGCGGGAGCCACCGCGCCCAGCCTGATATTTTCTATTCTGTTTGGGTTGTGTTGTTGTTGTTGCTGCTTTAATACTGGTTGTAACCCACCAAATTGCTTTCAAAAGTGCACCAAATGGGTTGCAAACTGCACTTTGAAAAACTTCCAGGCCATTGTGCCTAAAAGAGATGACCAAAATCCAGAGGAACGCCAAACATCAAGGCCACACAGCAGGTTCATGGCAACTGGAGGCGAAGTTTAGCCCAGCACCCTCCACTGCCCCACCCTGGCTGAGCTGCAGCTGCCCACCCCTGGAGCCTCGCTAAGAAGGACCACACCCACCCCCCACTCCCCACCCCCGGACAGTTTCACTTGCTCCCAGGAGTCAGGAGGGAAAATATGCATTCATTCCATCGAAGTCCTACTATGTGTCCGCCCTCTGCTAGGCACCAGGCTCTGGTCAGGCTGCCAGCCTGGGCCCAGTGGCCTTTTCTCCTCCAGACAGGGTGGATGCAGAGGGATGAGCTGGAAACCAGGACCTGTGCCTTCCTTGCCCCAGCCTCAGCCGAGGGTCCATCTCCTTCCTCTCCTGAGATGCAAATCGACGTTCTATAACTCAGCCCATGTCTCACAGCCCGGAGGGGAGGTCACTGCACTTCAGCCCTGCCTGGCCCAAAGCGCATGCCCTTGGTTTGCCCACCCCTCCCCCAGCCTGGGAGAGCTCTGAGCCTCTCTCTCCACCAGGCAGGAGGCGCAGAGGTGGGTCACATGCCTCTCTACCTGACTGAAGTCCTGGTGGGGAGGCTGTTCCCAGCCTCCTGCCAGACACATTGCTTCTAGGAATTTTTCTGGAACATGAGGTCCGTGCTGTTTCCACAGGAGCCACCCTTGGGTTCCAGTCCCCCATCACCTGCTTCTGCCAAGTCAGCTCCACCGTAAGCTCTGGGTTCTGAGTTAGAGTTTGTTTAAAGAAAGGTTCAGCTGGTTAAAAAAAAAAAAAGTTTAAGAAACAGATGGTACAGCTCCAGTGAGTTCACTGCCCTGCTGGGGCTGGGGGCCTGCCCGCACCTCCTCATTGCCCACAGAACAGAGTCTGCGTGCCCTAGCCCAGCGCACCAGACCCTCACAGCCTGCCTGGCTGTGCCCTCTTCTCCCCACCCCTGCACCCTCTGCGGCCACCAGGATTGCTCCTCAAGCAGGAACCATGCTGTGGACGGGTCAGGAGCTCAGGCTCTGGCTCTTAGGGGCCTGGATTTGAGTCCCAGCCCTGCTGCTCTCTGTGGCAATTCTCTCAACCTCTGTTTCATCTGGTAAATGGGGAGAGCGTCCGTGTGAGGGAGTGTGAGCCCTCAGCACGGCATCCCCAGGCAGGACAGAGAACGTCATTCTCGTTTCCCAGGACCCCATCCACTCCCACCCCTGTGCCCGGGCTGCTGCGGCTCCCTCCTTCCCCTTTTCCATTTCCCATGGTCAGAATAAGGTCTCCTTCCCTAGAGTACTGGGGCATCAATCTTTTAAATATTATTATGAAATATTGTAAGAAATAATAGATAAAAATATAGTGACTGCCCTATACTCTTCCTCCAGCTTTGTCAAATCTATGTATTTTGCAAAATTTTGTTCTAATTTTTTTAAGAACGAAAACTTAAAAATTCAGTTGAAGTTCCTTATGCACACTTCCCCGACTATATTCCCCTTCCTTTCCCTCCAGAGACAGCCACTATCCTGATTTGGGCGGCTATCATTTCATGCAGGTTTTTATGCTTGTAACATATACCAATGTATCCATAAACAACGTATGGTATCACTTTGCAGCGTCTTACGTTTCGTATAAGTGGTATCACCCTGTATGCATCCTTTGGTACATATAGCTGCTGTGTGATAGTGCACTTCCTGACCGCGTCACAATTTGTTTATCCATTTTGTTGGTGACAGGTCTTAAAGACCTAAATTTTGCCATTACAACAATGTTGCAGTAAATATTCTTGTCTCCTTGTGCACATGCATCAATGTATCAAGGGTAGTGTTGTTCAAACTATGTATTGAGGCTCATTAATGGGTTAGAAAATCAACTTACTGGGTGAAGATCAGCATTTTTAAAATTCAAAACTGATTAGAAAATATCAATGTATTCTACATCGCCAGGGTAACTACCAGGGTGAAAGTTTGTTGTGGGTGTGTGATGTACGTGTTCTGGGTCATGGTGTATTTTTTTTGTCCTTGCTTTCTCCTTCTTGTTTTTTTTTGAGAGCTAGAGTATCGCAGCTCTGTCACTCAGGCTGGAATGCAGTGGTGGGATCATAGCTCACTGTAACCTTAAACTCCTGGGTTTAAACCATCTTTCCACCTCAGCCTCTTGAGTAGTTAAGATTACAGGTGGGTGACCATGCCCAGCTAATTTTTAAATTTTTTTGTAAAGACAGGGTCTCACTATATTGCCCAGGCTGGTCTCAAACTCCTGGCCTCTAGTGATCCTTCCTCTTTGGCCTCCCAAAGTGCTGAGATCACAGGCGTGAGCCACTGGGCCCAGCCCAGAGTGTATTTCTTATTGAGGATACCTGTCAAAAAGTTTGAAAACCCTCACTCTAGAGTAGAAACTTAGAAGTAGAATTACTGGAGTGCAGGTAAGGTGCATTCAACTTCCTAGAAGTTTCTAAATTGTTCTCCAATTTGGCTGTTCTAACTTTACCTTCTTGCCAGCCGCGTGACAATGTGCCCACTGAACGATGCCCTCTGAACGATGCCCTCACCAACACTGGGTACTGTCAGACTTTTTTAACATGCAATTTCTTTATTCCCCCACTATTGGAGAACATGTCAGGGGCCGTCTTAGATTGAAGCTCTCTGTTTCCTCATTGGCCTCCCCCAGCAGACTGTGAGATGCCAGGTGGAGGAGACTGTGTGCACTTCACTTTGTGTCTCCAGGCCAGGCCAAGCCAAGCACGTAGTAAGTGCTTAATAAATCTGTGCAGAATCAAATTGTCAAAGAGAAAGAGGGTGTGGAAAGTATATAAATTACACCAGGAGACAAATACACAGGGAGACTGTGGGAGCCCCAGGTCGGGGTCAGGTACCTGGGTCCCCTGGCTTGGAGGGTGGGGAGCTCCCAGGGGTGCTCCAAGGAATTGGGAAGGAGAATTGATGAGCCATACCTCTCCTGAGTGGCTTGAGTGGGACCCTGTTAAGCTGGGGCCAAGTTCAGGATCAGGAAGGAAGTCACCACCATCTCCCTGACGACCGGTCTGCCTGGCCCAGGCCCCAACCTCAATAGCTGGGTGTCTCCCAGCACCCACCAGCCCCACCTCCCAAGGGAGCCTCTCCCAGAGGGAAAACAACGGTGATGGGAAGAAATCCCAAACTCAGGATTCCCAGGAAGCCAGTGATTGCAGGGCCTCTAGGGAGGAACTGAGGGGCAGGGGCTAGGTGGGGCATTCTTTTTCACCATATCTCTTTTTCAAACGTTTGCATTTCAGACTATGTGGATGTATAGACTATAACCAAAAATAAATAAAAATAAAGATGTTCAAAGCATCACCCCCCAGCTCCAAGTACCAGCAGGAAGACCCCCAGGAAATCCCCCTCCTGCGCTCTCCATCCTGAGGAGGCAAGTGAGGAAAGGAGGCGGCACTCGGACCTTCTCCCTGGCTCTGACTGTTCTTTAAGCTCTTACTGGCCCTCCCTGACTGTGGTTGGGAGGGCAGAACACCGCGCTCGAGCTGTGCAGATGGACAGTCTCCTGGTTTGGGGCAGATAACAGGGCATTCTCCAGGGCTTCCTCTGCCCCTCACCCCTGGTACGGCAGCAGGGCCAGGAGGGGTGGGGCAAAGGCGGGCCAGAAGGGCTGACTCAGAGCAGCAGCCACCCAGCTGGGTCACCCGCCGTGGGTGGGGTGCCAGCCCAGCCCCGCTGGGGTTCCCAGAGAATTCCTTCCCCGTGCCATAGGCTGCCCTGGGCGGGCACCTCAGCCCACAATAACCACTTAGCCACAGCCAAGGAGAGTGTGCAGGGCTGCCTGCCCCGGGATCTTCACACGCACTCACACACTCTCTCACACTCACGCACCAACACTTTCACTCATGTACTCTCGCCCACACACTCAGACACACTGACACGCTCAGCTTCTTGGGAAGGCTGGGAAGGAGACAGAACGAGTTTTCCTCCGCCCCTACCCCCGCGCCCCAGCCATCAGCCATAGCGATGCGATGCATTTCAGACGTTTGCTGACCACCTACCACGTGCAAGGGGCTGAAGGGGAAACGACTGGGGGATGCAGCCAGCTGACTCTGACACGTGGTCCTGGTCTGGTGAGGCAGGAGATAGCAGCAGTCTGCTGTGGGACTCCCGCTGGTCACAGAAGCAAGCCTGATGCCCGCCCCTTCTAAGTACGGCCTTCTGGGAAAGAAGCCCCTGGCTCTGGAGCCCTGAAATCAAGGGGCCTCCACCGCAGTCTTCCCCAGGCTGACGCCCCATCGCCAGGTGCCACCCTCCCCCGAGGTGCTGGGGCAGGTAATCCATGACCCCTCCCAGGGCACCTTCCCAGGCAAAGTGAAAAGCAGGCCCTGGAGCAAGACCACTGGAACCCCAGCTCCAGCCGCTGACTAACTGGGTAGAGAAGCTCCCACTGTCTCCGGGTCTCAGTGTCCTGGCAGACCCTTTGAGAATGTAGAGCCACGTCAATCAGGTCCTGGCAGGTAACTGGCGACACATCCACGACAGGTGACTGAAGAGCAGTTCATAGATGGACGGACTTGCAGAGGTGTGGGCAGTGTCAAGGAACCGCCAAGGGCGTGCGGTGCCTGGAGCAGGCAACTGCAGGGAGCTGTCACCACTCAGGCCTGCGAATGCACAGAGGGGAGCGCAGCCCTCCCGAGAGCAAGGCCCAGCCACCAACAGCCAGGGCTCGGCAGCGGGCAGCTGATAGAACAAACACCCATCTCTCTCTCCTCCGCCCTCTAGTCTCTTCCTGGCCCCTCCCATTGGCACAACCTGATGGGAAACCAGGGGGTAGGGACGCTGCACGATTTGGGCCATAAAGCTCAGCCTCCTGGGGCACAGACCAAGTGCAGAAGAGGGGACAGTGGACCTGGAGGGGTGCAGGAAATACCCCGCATGAATAACCAGTAATACTTTGTAAAGCACTTAGCTCAGTTGGCAGATATTCTCTGCAATCGCCATTATTTGCCTTGTTCTGAGGATTATCAAAAAGGGAAATTCTTATATTTTAGATTTAAAGAAATGACAATCTAATGGTAGAATTTTGGGGGTTTTTTTGTTTTTTTTGTTTTCGGGGACTTTTGTTTTAGATGGATGGCCAAGGAGGGGACATGCATAAGGCAGGAGATCTTATCAAGATCTCTCCAAGTCAGGCCTCCAAGTCCCTGCTTAGCTGAGTAATCAGCGTTTAAGTGCCTGTCACACCCCCTGGTAAGGAGGAGGAAGCTCAGGGGGCTGGGCTGAGCTGCCACCCACCCCCCCAGTTCTGAATCTGAGTGGGGGGTGGGGGTAGCAGTGGAGGCTGATTACTGCTCCCAGTTGCCCTCTGAGGTCACCCGATGCTGATGCCTGGCTTCTTGGCGGCAGCCCCCAAGGAGGGGCCCCTGGCCATTCTCTCTGTAGACACTGGAGGACCCTGCACCCTGAGGGGAAGTGGCACAGGCCTCTGTGAGTGTGCCCAGGCCTTGGCACCTCACCTGCCAACAATAAAGGCAGGTTAGAAGCAGAGAGCGACAACCCCGTGATCCTGCTGGGAAAGAGAACAGCGCGGAAATCTTCCCTGGGGGCAGGGCCAGGCAGGAGCAGGCTTTGTCGGACAGGAGTCGGAGATGAAAAGCATGACGTCAAGTCCACCTGGGCTGGGCCCTGGCCTCCAGCCATGCCCCTCACCCACGTTGGCAGCACTGAGGCCCCTCCAGCCAGTCCTTGCCCAGGCTGCCCGGCTGAAATAAAGGGGTTCACCCACCAAACAGGACGTGCTCCCGCACAGGGTTTGTTGGCCTCTGTTTCTGGATCGTTCAGAAGGAAGGGTCATGCATCGAGGGGTGTGCCTTCTGAGGGGCAGGGAGGGGTCACAGCTGAGACTCTCGGGAGCAGGAAGGGACAGAAAGGCCTGCTGTTTGCCCAGGAGCCAGCAGACACTGGGGCCCTTGTCCTGGGGCAGCGGGGGAGGCTGTTGGCCAGATGGAGAGCAGCCGGCCTGGACCGTGCAATTGGCCTCTGCCTACCACACCCCCACCGGCTCCTGCGCCGGCCCGGCAGGAACACAGGAGGCCTTACTGGGGCCTGGTGGAGCAGAGCCCCCATCCCCAACCAGATACCAGGACGCCCAGGCAACCAGCGTGCTCAGAAGCATCCCAGCATGCTGAGTGAAGTGCTGCCTCCCGACGGCCCAGCTGCTACAAAAATGCTAGGGTCTGGGCCTTCAAAGTCAGGCAGGTTTTCTCTGGAAGGGGCACTCCAGTCTGTGAAGACCAAACTCAGTCTTGGTCTTTTAAGCAAGCAGCCTGGTGAGGAGGCTGCATTCAACCGCTTGACAAATATTTATTGAGTCTGTGCCGTGTGCCGGCCACTGGAAAGCTGCTCGGGTACGGTAGCGATCCAAAGTTCACACAAGCCTGCCCTCTCGGAATCCAAGTTCAGACGCACATCTGAATCACCTGCCTGAATTATACTGCAACTTCGCCGCGTGCTGCGCAAGAATGGGGTGTGGCGGTACAGGACTAGAGCTCCCCCTCAGAGGCTGGAGCGCTGGGGGCGGGCAGTGGAAGGCAGGAGGGCTTCCCTGAGGAAGTGACACTGGCACTGACACTCCAGGCAGAGGGAATGGAATGTACAAAGACCCCATGGCAGGAAGGAACACGCCTAAGGGGGTGATAGGACATTGTGACACATCACAATGTCCGAGCTGACAGAACCAGACAGGCCATCAAGAGTGTCATCCTTCCCTGCCTCTGCCTCCCCTCTCCAGCCTCCCAGGGCCAGGACCGTGCAGGGTGTCCAACCTGCTGGGTCCCATTGTGGCTGGACTAGTCCCTTCTGGAATCCTGGGCCAGGGAGGGAGTCCAGTGGCTCAATTGTTGTCCTGCTGCTTAGCTGACGAGTGTGGCAGGCAGGCTAACATCTTCTCGGTTCTGACCCTCGTCCAGGGGTGGGTGGGCCAGTTCCAAGGAAAGCTCCAGCACGATGCTGCCCAGCCCACGGACTGCTCTTTCTCTTTCCGATTCATAGACTTGAGTTGCCACGCACCACCTCGCGCTGTCCCAGTTCCCCATTATTACCATGTTGCGTTGGTGCGCTGTGTTTGTCGTACCTGAGGAACCCATATGGATATGTGATTATTAACTAACGGCCGGAGTTTACATTAGGGCTCACTCTTTGTGTTGTACAGCTCCATGGGTTTTGACAAATGCATAATGTCATATATCCACCATGGCAGTATCATACAGAATAGTGTCACCACCCTGGGAGAACAACTCCAAAGGAAGTTCCAGCCAGGTGTTTTCCAGCCCACACGCTGCTTCCCACCCTCCGGGTCATGTTACCCTCACCGCCATGGAGACCCTGGATGGGTAAGGAAATCAGAGAGGTTAACTATTAGTTAGTTAACCTCAGAGAGGTTAACTATTTAACTCACTCACGGTCACATGGGGGTTAGTAGCAAGGCTGAGCCCCTGGCTTCATTTGAGTTCCCATAAAGCAGCCCCTGCCCTTGGGATAGCAGTTTATGTGGGAGAAGATTCCAGGAAGCACACGCCCACAAGCCCCCTGGCAGCATTCTAAGGGGCTGTGCATTACAGCTTCAGGTTGTCCTGCCAAGGGGCAGGGGAGCCCAGTGGGGGACAGGGTATTTATGCACCAACTCCTGCCCTCCTAGGCCGAGGTAGCCCTGGAGACTTTAATCCCAGAATTTCCATCTCCTCATGCACACTGGGGAGCCCTGAGGCAGGGGAGGGTTCCTGGGGGTCCTGAGGAGGAACTCGGGGTGGGCTGAGGGTTAACTCTAGGTGACCCCGATCACTCGTTCATCCCACAAACCCTTAGTGGGCACCTGCTATGTGCCAGCCCTGTGCTGGGCCCATTTCACAGGTAACATTGGGTCCCTGTCACTTTGCTACAGGAAGCAGTAGAACGTAGAATCTCGGGGTCCCTGGAAGGGGTCCCTGGGGATGGAGGGCCCTGTGGTCAGTGTCTTCGAGACCCAAAGGGTGTGCTCCAGGAGGACAGAGGTGGATTCCTGCCAAGTACTCTCTCTACTTAGCCTGAGTCCAACAATGAGCAAATCCCAAAGAACACTGGGACCATCTTGCCAATGGTATCCCCTCCCAGCTCCAAGCTAAAGCAGGGGCATGAGGGCAAGGACTCCCCGAGGGTCTAAGCGCCCCGGTGGCCATGGCCCCAGTTGTGACCCAGCTCCTGACCCCTGCAGACAAACGTGGGCTGGGCCAAGCTGAACATCCCCAGCTCCTTCCTTGGGCTGGCGTTGCTGCCATCCTACACTTTACTTCTAAGCATAGCCACTCCCAGGATCGGCCCCGGCACATCGGTCAGCCCTGCATGTTTGTCCAGGCTTGGCTGGGGGTGCAGAGAGGAAGGCTGCCCAAGGCACTTGGGAGGATTCAGGAAGGGAGCTGATAATAACCAACCATCGCCACACCTGTGGCCCAGCCTAGGTGGCACTGTGGCTGGATTAGTGCACAGTCCTAATGCATCCTGGTCCCTATTTTACAGATGAGGAAACTGAGGCTCGAAGAGCTGCTGGGGCTTGCCAGCAATCAAACAGCGATCGGGTCATTCCCATGCTACACAGATGGGGAATGGAAACTCAGCTATTTAACAGATTGGTGAAGGTCGTACAGCCAGTAAGTCATCCTCATTTTTCATGTAAGGAAAGCTCAGGGAGGTGAGGGGCTTACCCGATGTCACAGGCAATAAGTGGGACTTGAACTCAGGTCTGCCTGACCCCAGGGCCTGTAGGTGTCACCTCCATGCCGCCAAAGGGTCACAGACAGGGAGTGTGGGAGGAGAATCCTTTCACTCAGGCGTTGTGCCCAGACAGAGGCAGGGCAGCCCAGCAGCTTCCTTTGCCTTCGAAGACCCTGCCCCGAACACTTCCTTGGCGGTGGCTGGGAGGAGCCCCGAAGTTAGGACAGGGACCCTGCCAAGGCCTGTGTCTTCAGCTGCCACCTTGACCCCCTCTGACTCCACCTTCCAGCAAGGGCCCCTGGCTCACTCCCTCCACCTGGAGCCAGGCAGGCCTCTGCGCCCAGGGTGGGTTCTCTCTGGGCACCAGTCTGTGGGCCACATGCAGGCTCCACCTGCCCTGATTCCAGCAGACTCCAGCGCCAGTCACTGAGATTCACTAGCTCTCCCTTTGTCCCCACAGACGAAATGCACAGCAGGAGGAAAAGAGGTTAGACAGCAGGAAGGACTTCCAGATTGTCGGGAATCGATATGGAGATTGGGTGACAGAGGTTGTGGAGTTACTGAAAGAGGAATATGCTAGGCTGGCTGAGTGAAATCCCAAATGCAGGGGCTCAAGACAAATTAATTTTTTTCTTTTTTATGCTTTTCCAGCTCTCTCCCTTCAGGGCCTGGGTGCTGGGAGTGGGAGCTGGAAGGCTGCCTCTGGAACCTGTTCAGGCCTCCAGCCAGGACCACGCCCGACAGCTCACATTGTTCCCATAATAGCCATTAATAATTAGCATGTATCGAACACTTACTACAGCCCTTCATATCTATATCAACTCGCTGAATCCCCAGACAGCCGATGGGAGGGACACTATTATTATGCCCACTTGACAGATGAGAAACTGAGGCCCAAGGCCCTCCCTAGGACTCTCCATTTTCCCAAGGTCTGTTCATCCTTCACGGCTCAGCTTAAATGTCCCCCTTCCTCAGAGATCATACCAAGGACCTCCAGCCTCTCTCTTCCCTACCCCCACAGGGCAGTCAGCCCTCAGGGACCACCCCTGTTTGGATCCCTGGATTTCCAAGCCAACCTGCCACTTCCCAGGTCTTAACCTTGAATAAAAGACTTCCCTAAACCTCAGCTTTCTTTTTTTTTTTTGAGACAGAGTCTCACTCTTTTGCCCGGGCTAGAATGCCGTGGCATCATCCCAGCTCACAGCAATCTCAAATTCCTGGGCTCAAGTGATCCTCCTGCCTCAGCCTCCCGAGTAGGCATGCGCCACCATGCCCGGCTAATTTTTTCTATGTATTTTTAGTTGTCCAATTAATTTCTTTCTAATTTTAGTAGAGACGG
>NW_012151807.1:331737-333478 GCF_000956105.1 Propithecus coquereli
CTCAGGCTGGTTTCGAACTCCTGAGCTCAAACAATCCGCCCGCCTCGGCCTCCCAGAGAGCTAGGATTACAGGCGTGAGCCACCGCGCCCGACCAACCTCAGCTTTCTTATCCATCAAATGGGGACAAGGCAGTAGCATCCATAGAGGACCACGGTGAGTATTCAACAGGACAACAGACAGTGAGCCCCACAGCCACTGCCTGGCACCGAGCCAGCGCGTAGTAGAGGCAGGCTATGGTTGCTACATTTATTATACACACCCTCGTATTAGTGCTTCATCAGAGAAACTGTCGATTCCACTCCCCAGCCGGATTAGGAGTTTCTCGAAGACTCTTCTTGGTTCCTCTGTCTTGGTTTGGGTTCCCTAGGATGCGGACCCCAAGGCGAAGGTTAGAAGACACGTAGTACACTAACGGAGGTGGCCGGCCAAGCACCACTAGGGCAGAGGAGGGAAAGACGCCAAGAACAGAGGCACCGTCTAACCAGTTAGCACCGAGGGCCGTTAGAGCCCTGTCCCTCAGCCAGCGGTGGGAGTAGCCTCAGCATTGACCCAAGTGAGCCGGAGGGCAGCCAGACGTTTCTTCATCCACTCCTGGTCGGCCTGTCGTTGCTTGAGGGCTGCTTCTGGGCCTTTAACTCCTGGCACCTCTGGCCTGCCCTGTGGCCACGACCAGCTACCTTCCCACAGTCAGAAAAAAGGCCTTCAGGCAGAGGGTTGCCAAAGACCTCCGTAAACAGCCTTCGTGGGCGGGGAGGAGAGCCGAGGGGCTGGAGGCCGGGCCCCCAGGGCGTCTGCTGCCACCACCTCCCATTCCCGCAGCCCTCCCCGCCACGGGCCAGTGCTGGGACACAGCAGTTCCCTCCCGCAGAGAAGACTGTTTCCACTGCTGTTTATCCACCTGTCAGTGTAAGCACACACGCATGTATTTGGAACAGGCTTCGCAGTCCCAGCACACAAAAGGCAGACAGGGAAACATCTCCCTCCAGCAGCCCCAGACATTCCCTTCCCTGCCCGAGGCACGCCCGTTCCCAGCCTCCCTCTGCTGCCCTGGTCGGTCTTTCTGTTATACGATCTACTCCTACCCCGGCATGTCCAAGGCCTCAGCTCCTGAGGCTCACCCTGTCCTTATCCAGCTCCAGCCCTGCTCAGCCAATAAACTGGGACAGGAGTTCAGGCCTTGGAGACCTGGGACCCCAGGGACTGAGGGCAAGGCCTGGCTGAGGGCCAGCACGGGCACAGAGGCGGACACCAGGGACAGCTTGGTCCTGGCCAAAAAGTAGAGCCTGGGATAGAGGTGCTGCCCAGCCGCTCATCTGCCAGGTGCTTGGCTGGCCACCGCCATCGGGGCAGGCCTGTTTAGTCTCTGGGGGCCAGGGCAATGAGGCAGCCTGCCCCAGCTCCCCCACTGCGTTTTCAGAGCCCAAGGAGCCCTCTCGGGGCTTTGGTCCAGTCCAGGAGGGGTTCAGCCTGGGAGACGTCGTAGGCGGGGGACTAAGAAGAGAACCAGAAGGGGTGCCAAGGCAATGTTCCATTACCACAGTTGGCCCTCTGTATCTGGGGGTTCCACATCCACAGATTCCACCAAGCTCAGATGGAAAACATTTGGAAAAATAACAATACCACAGTAAAAGATAATACAAATAAAAAAGGATACAGTATAATAACTATATAGCATTTACATAGTATTCAGTATTATAATTACTGTAATCTAGACTTGGTGTAAAGTATATGAGAAGCCAG
>NW_012151807.1:334728-347203 GCF_000956105.1 Propithecus coquereli
GGATTGTTTGAGCTCAGGAGTTCGAGACCAGCCTGAGCAAGAGTGAGACCCCGCCTCTACTAAAATTAGAAAGAAATTAATCGGCCAACTAAAAATACATAGAAAAAATTAGCCAGGCATGGTGGCGCATGTCTGTAGTCCCAGCTACTGGGGAGGCTGAGACAGAAGGATCGCTTGAGCACAAAAGTTTGAGGTTGCTGTGAGCTAGGATGATGCCACGGCACTCACTTTAGCCCGGGCAAAATAGTGAGACTCTGTCTCAAAAAAAAAAAAGAAACCACTGGCAGCTTCCCGGCAGTGGTCAACCATGGAAACACCTTCAGAGAGAGGAAGGTGGGGGGACCTGGGGGATAAGGAAAGCCTGGTAAGCCCATGGTCCTCAGTCCCCTCCTCAAGGCCCCGCAGCATCTGACATGCCCCTTCACGGCACCTCTGAAGCTGCTCTAAGCCTCCAGCCCAGCCTCATACCACAGTAACCCAGGGCAAAGTAGCCCCAGGCTGGCCAGTGTCCCAGGGTGTGGCAGCCAGTCCCCCTCATCCCTCCCTCAAGCCGACAGTCCCTGCTGGAATGGGAACAAGGGCAGGGACTTGTCCGCAGATGTGTCCGCAGAGCTCCCAGCAGGCTCTCGACAGAGTGGTTGACTGAATGGGGCATGGGGCATGTTGGGGACGGGGTGGGTAGGGATCAGCCCTGGCTCCTGCCCCTCACTCCACTATGCCTGGCCTCCAGGCAGTGGCTGCCAAGGTGGCATATGCCAGCCCCCTGCCCACTCCAGGGACCTTGCCCAGGCCCTTGGGCACTTCCTGAGCAGCAGGACACATCCTGCCCTTCAAGCCCCTGAAAGGAACAGCTTATCAGAAGGGAAGGGACATTTGTTCAGGCCTGGCCATCCGCCTGGGCTGGAGGCACCATGTCCAGGCTCTGGTGAGCAGAGCAGAGCCCCGCCTGCAGGAGGTCCCAGGGAGCAGATGGAGTGGAAGGGTCTGGGGAAGGCAGATGAGCCAGGCTCTGGGCTCCCAGCAGCGAACAAAACAGGCAACAATGCCTGCCCTCATGGAACTTATGTTCCGGCTGAGAAAGACAGACAATGAGCATCTAATGAATGAAATACACGATATGTTAGATGATGAAAGCGATCTGAGGAAAAATAAATCAGGGCAAAATAAAATATAAAAAGAGGTCATTGAACACTGACTATGTAAAAAATACAATCAAAAATAACAAGGGCCGGGCGCGGTGGCTCACGCCTGTAATCCTAGCACTCTGGGAGGCCGAGGCGGGAGGATTGTTTGAGCTCAGGAGTTCGAAACCAGCCTGAGCAAGAGCGAGACCCCGTCTCTACTAAAATTAGAAAGAAATTAATCGGACAACTAAAAATAAACAGAAAAAATTAGCCGAGCATGGTGGCGCATGCCTGTAGTCCCAGCTACCCGGGAGGCTGAGGCAGGAGGATCGCTTGAGCCCAGGAATTTGAGGTTGCTGTGAGCTAGGATGATGCCACGGCACTCTAGCCTGGGCAACACAGTGAGACTCTGTCTCAAAAAAATAAATAAATAAATAATAAAATAAAATAAAATAAAAAAATACTCCCCGAGAAGGTGGCAGCTGAGCAGAAACCTCAGGAGGTGAGGTAGTGAGTCCCAACCTGGACACAGGCAGAGCCTCCCGGCAGAGGGACCAGCAAGGGCAAAGGCCCTGTGGCAGGCGGCCAGGCGCCTGCAGCAACAGCAGCGGACCCAGGTGGTCAGAACACACGGGCAAGAAGGAGAGCAACAGGAGATGGGGCCAAAGACACAGGAAGAGCCAGACGGCCTGGGGCCTTGCCGGCTCTTGAAGGACTTTGGTGACGGGGAGTCAGTGCAGGGCTTTGAACAGAGGACTTACGTTTTAAAATAGTAATAATCGTAGCTCATGGTACACAGTGCTTAACGTGTGTAGTCCCTTTTCCAGGCACTGAACATGCATTAAGCCACTAATCCTCGTGACACCTTCATCAAAGACGAGGAAACTGATGCCCGTGGAGGTCGAGCGGCTTGCCCAGTGTTGTCGCACGGCTAATACACGAAGGAGCCCGGCTTCAGTGTGGCTCCAAGAGTTCAGGCCGAGATACTCCGACTTCCTCCACCCAACAGGCTGTTCTTTCGGTTTCCCCTAGGACGGGGTTTCTCAGTCTCGCACGATTGACATTTTAGGCCGGATAATTCTTTGTCATGGGAGGCTGTCCTGAGCATTCTAGGATATTAGGCAGCATCCCTGGCCTCTGCCCACTAGATGCCAGTGGTACTCCCCGCCTTGTGACACCTAGCGTGTCTCCAGACAATGCTAAATATTTCCTGGAAGGCAAAATTGCCTCTAGTTGAGAACCACTGCTCCTTTGTCCTCCTGTCCACCCATCTGCCACTGCTCCCTTCACTGTGACCGTTGTGACAGCCTC
This sequence comes from Propithecus coquereli, assembly GCF_000956105.1. Taxonomy (NCBI): domain Eukaryota; kingdom Metazoa; phylum Chordata; class Mammalia; order Primates; family Indriidae; genus Propithecus; species Propithecus coquereli. The sequence goes on from NW_012151807.1 coordinate 337,164, forward strand.
CTAAGTGATCTATGCTCCACTGTACGTCTCACCATGCCACTCTCCCAGACCTACAGCCCTCTACGGCTCCCACCCCCTGAGGATAAATGCCAAGCCGCTCACATCGGCACACAGCCCCATGCAGTCTGGCCCCTGACTAGTTTTCTTTTCTTCTTTTCTTTTCTTTTTTTTCTTTTCTTCCCCTCCCCTGCCCTCCCCTTCCCTTTCTTCCTTCCTTCCTTTCTTTCTTTTCTTTTTTTTTGAGACAGAATCTCGCTCTGTCGCCGGGGCTACGGTGCTGTGGCAACAGCCTAGCTCACAGCAATTTCAAACTCCCAGGTTCAAGCGACCCTCCTGCCTCACTCTCCAGAGTAGCTGGGACGATAGGTATGTTGCCACCACGACCCACTAATTTTTTCTATTTTTAGTAGAGACGGGGGTCTTGCCCTTGCTCAGGCTGGTCTGGAACTCCTGACCTCAAGAGATCCTCCCACCTCGGCCTCCCAGAGTGCTGGGATTACAGGCCTGAGCCACCACGCCCCACCCCGACGACCTTTCTGGCTCCCACCCGACCCTGTCCTTGAGCTCCCCTCTGCAAGCCACACTCTGCTTGTTCAGTCTAGCAACCGTATTGAAACTGCCACCAACCTGGACACTGCAGACAAGGGAGACAGAGCGCGCCCACCCTGGGGCCTGCCCTCATGCTGTGTGCGACAGGGGCGAGTAAACACACGCCATCAGCCCCATAGCCAGGGAGCTGTGAGGACACCAGGGGTGCGGCGGGCACCGGAGCTGAGCGGGGCGGGATGGGTAGGGGTTACAGAGGGGGCAAGCAGCACCCTGGCGCTCGTGGGACAGATACATTGAGAGGATGGGGGGTCTGTGAGGTGATTTAGGGTCCCAGCAAAGGCTTTGAGCGTGGGAGTGCGAGGGGGATGGATGGCGCGAGCCAGGGGCTAAACATAAACAGGTGGGCTAAACAAGGAGGCCAGGACAAGAGAGGAGTCCAGGATGGTTCTGGCGGTGTCAGGAAGGTGGAAAATGGGGTCTTGGCGCAGAGTGGACGCTTTATCATCCCATATTGTTCCCGGGAGGCACCTCCCTCCCTCCCCTTGCTTCACGTGTCAACTTCCGCCTGCTGCTGCAAGGCCAAATCACAAATGGCGCCTCCTCCTGGAAGCCTTCTGGATTCCTCTGCTGCACTTGCTCCCTCGTCCGGCTCTCCAAACCCACGCCACGCAACAGCACCGTCTGGTTCTTATCGCGCGGCTCTGTCCCGGGCCTCCCACCACTGACTGAGTTTCGGGAGGACAGAGAGGTGCCTTTCATCCTTGGTCTACTGACGGATTAACTTAGGCCGCCTTCAGCGGAGGAGGCCCCGGAGCTGCCAGGGGAAGCCGGGAGCGGAAACGTCGCTCGCTTCGGTCCCCAGCCGCGCGCTCTCGCTCAGGCGCGCCCCGCGGAAGCCTCGGGTGGCGCGGCCAGGACTCGGCGGCCGCGCCTGGGTGCGCACACGCCCTGCCGGTGCCAGCCGCCTCGCCCCACCCTCCGGCCGGGCCGCCCCGCTCCGCCAGCTGGACCGGGGGTGGGAGGTCCCACCGGGCACCGGGCACCGCTGCTCAGAGGCGCGGGCCGAGGGGCGCCCCCCAGTGGTCATGACGCCCCATGCCCCGTCGCACCCATGGCGGCCAGAGGGCGGGACCTCCTCACCGGCCTCCGCGCTCCGGGCCCCGCCCCTCCCGTCGCCCCCACGGAGTGCCGCCACTGAGTCCCAAAAGTACCCCGAGGAGCCTTAAAAAATGTAAACCACATCGCTCCGCACTGCGATTAAAGAAACTCCAAAACCCTTGACCCAGGTCATCTCCACACTTCCTTTCTGACCTCACCCCGATTCCCCGCACTCAGTCCCAGCCGCCGCCACACAGGTCAGCCACACAGGTCGCCTTCAGGTGCCTCAGCACACCGGGCTGCTGCGCCGCAGGGCGTCTGCCCTGGCTGTTCCCTGGCCTGGGCCTCAGCTGCCCTTCCCCAGCTGCTCCCGCTGCTCCCTCCCTCACTTCCAGCAGGCCCCTGCCTACACACCTCCTCAGAGAGACCTTCCTGTCCCTCACGCTGTCTCAAACAGCATCTCTGAGGTCCCTATCCCATTACCTCGCCTCATCTTTCTTCATAGTACTTGTCACCCCTGTGTCTCCCTAGCAATAATGCGAGCCCCCTAACGTGGAGGTTTTGTATGTCTTGCTCACTGCTCATTCCCCAGTGCCTAGAACAGGACCGGGATGTAGTAGATGCTTAATAAATATTTGTTCCATGGATCCTTTGAGAACCTTCTATGAGCCAAGCAGTTCTTCCTTCAGCCCATGTGAGATGCCTGTGATTCACCCATTTCACAGATGTGGAAACAGAGTCAGAGAGGTATGAGACTTGTCTGCCATCACATGAGCTTGTCACAGTCAGAGCCGAGTTCCAACCCGGCTGACTCCCCTCCCTGCTTTTCTGTTTTCCAGCTGGGAAATAATGCAGATGGCTTTGCCCTCGCCTTGCCCCAGGATAGGCAAGGCTGACCACCAGTGATCCCAGGCAGGGCCTGGGACACCAGCTCCCTGGGAGGTCCTGGCCAGGGGTCCACAGGAGAGGAACATACAGTCTCCCAGGTGGTCCTGTTTTCCTGGGACCACCCACGCTGTCCCCCAACTCCTAAATGACCTAACCTGTTGTCTTCCTTTCAGCCACCAATGAGTCCCTAAAATACACTCAGAATGGACCTGGGGGCTGTTTTTTTGCCTTTATCCCACCTGAGAAACAACAAGGAAGAGACACAAACACACACAGAGACACATGTAGATACCAACAGAGAGAGATGGAGGAAGATGGGGGAGATGAGAGAAACCAGGAGAGTGACAGAGACTTGGTAATCCCTGTCATAATGGCCCAACCCCCATGGGCATGACCAGGGCCCCTGCCAGCCTAATTGGCCGTTTTGAGCAAATTAGAGCAGGCATCCCTTGGGAGGGTGGCAGGGGTGGACACTACCTGTGCCAAGGAGCACAGCTTGGTGAGCTGAGCTCATGCACTGGGTTTCAGACCCCTCTGGCCTGCCAGCCAAGCACCCTGGTGCAGGAGGTGCCTGGCGGCCAGCCCCCAGATGTCTCACACTCAGGAAGAAAAGGCGACTTTGAAATGCCACCCCTTGCTCAGGTCTGACCCATAGGCATGTCTGCAGCATTTCTTCGAGGCCTTTCAGAAATGCCCAGGCTCTTTCCATGTTGGCCTTGACCAGAGCCCGGCCCTCTGCACACACCCACAGGCCTTCCCCACGGCAGGTCCTCGGCCATGAGCGTCAAGCCAGGCACATAGACAGAAACCAGCCCAGGACCCTGCCAGCCCAGGCAGAGGACCCCAGGCCTGTGCCAGCATACAGATCTCTTCCTGCTGCAGGGACAGCACCAGCGCACCACCCTTCCCAGCCTCACAGACTTCAGCAGTTCATAGGAATCCCAGGAGTGGCCCAGGAGGTGCCCTGATCCTCACTGCACAGACAGGGAAAATAAGCAGAGGGAGAAAGGGACCAACCTAGGATCCCACACCCTGAACCAAGGTTTCTGCCCCTGGGCCCAGGTGCTCCCAGGGAGCCCCCAGGCTGCCCTCCAATGCCCACACCCTTCCCCACAACCAGCACTCTGGGAGGAAATGATTAACAGGGCAGTTAGGGCACAGGTGAGTCATATGGTCACAAGGCAACCTCCTGGCTGACTCAGGCAGACAGTCCAGATGGGCCCTTCCACCAGCCCCAGCTTGGGGTCTGACTCAAGGACTCCACGGGCTCTGGCCAGGAAACCGAGGAGAAAGCCTGTAGCCCACCCCTGAACCACCAACCTTCTCCAAGCTCCCTGCACCCTTCGGGCTGGGGGATGGGAGGTGGGACGTCCACCTTCAATGGGCTGGGCTGGGCTGGGGCAGGTACCAGGCTGCTGCCGTTTCCCTTCCCCACCCCTAGCATGTGGTCACAGGGCCAGCCATCCAACAAACAGTTGTTGTCAATCAGTGATTAGGCCGGTCACGGTGGCTCATGCCTGTAATCCTAGCACCCTGGGAGTCCAGAGGCAGGAGGATCGCTTGAGCTCAAGAGTTTGAGACCAGCCTGAGCAAGAACAAGACCCTGTCTCTACTAAAAATATAAAGAAATTAGCCGGATGTCATGGTGCACACCTATAGTCCCAGCTACTCGGGAGGCTGAGGCAGGAGGATCGCTTGAGCCCAGAAGTCTGAGGTTGCTGTGAGCTAGGCAGATGCTATGGCACTCAGGGCAACAGAGTGGGACTCTGCTCAAAAAAAAAAAAAAAAAAAAATCACAGCGATTATTAACAGCCACCATGTTCTGATATTGAACTTCAACTCTGCAACAGGCCTTTTTTTCTCTTTTTGTTTTTGAGACAGAATCTCGCCCTGTCACCCCGGGGAGTGCCGTGGCATCAGCCTAGCTCAGAGCAACCTCGAACTCCTGAGCTCAAGCGATCCTCCTGCCTCAGCCCCCTGAGTAGCTGGGACCACAGGCGTGTCCCACCACGGCCGGCTAAGTTTTTCTATTTTAGTTGCCCAGCTAATTTCTTTCTATTTTTAGTAGAGATGGGGTCTCACTCTTGCTCAGGCTGGTCTCAAACTCCTGAGCTCAATCGATCCTCCCGCCCCGGTTTCCCTAAGTGCTAGGATTACAGGAGTGAGCCACCTCTCCCGGCCTGCAGCAGGCCTCAGGCTGGACACAGCGGGGACCCCGTGGGAAACATCACAGGAGCGTCCATACATAGCAGTCGTATGGAGAAGAGCTGGGGGCAGTGTGAGCTCTCTTTCTCATACATGTGCTGCGGGGCTCAGAGCCTGGAAAGAATTGGGGGCCCCAATGGGAAGCCAACGGGGCCTCCCGGCAGACAGCGCCTCTGATGTCCAGACTGAGCCTGGCCCTTCTGCCCATCTGACCCCCGGGAGCCAGGCGTGTGTGTACCTCCCATGGCCCGTGAGGACACATCATTGTGTGCCCCCATCCCAAACCCACCCTACTTCTGAGATTATGCAGCATTGGGCCCTCCAGATGTCTGGATGCCTCCTGAGGCCACATAGCAGCCCTTTAACCTCCCCTGCCCAGGACCCCAGAGGTACCCAGCCCTAAGCACGTGAAGGGCCTTGCCCCCCACCTCTGTAGCACAGGCCCACAGAGGAAGGATGGTGTCCCAGCCTGGGGAGCCCCCCTCCTGCATCAGCCCCGGGGACCCCTCACCTTCCCCCCACCCCAGCCCAGCCTTCCTGAGGCAAGTCCCCAGTCCCAGGGCCTCTTTCCTGGCTTTATCCCTGGGCTGGCTGGGCAGGAACTTCCTGCTGGAGAATTCCCGGATCCTCCTTGGGAGGCTGCAGCATGGCCTGGGAACTCGGGGAGGGAGGGAAGTCGGGGACGCTCCCCCTAACAGGGGCAGGGCTTGTGGGTGCCAGGGACTCCGCTGGCACTCTGGGCTGTGGGTCCTTCTGCACCCCCAGGTCAGGCTCACCAAACTGCCTGCCCTCCCACCCGGGTGCCCTGCTGCGGCCCCTCCACTCTGCAGCGGCGGCAGCCCCAGTGGCCCCGTCGGCACAGACTGGGGACTACATTGAAAACACCCCCACCCTGATAAGGTGGGCTTGCTCTGCGGTTGAGAATGAGGAGCCGGGTCCAAGACAGCCAAGATGGAGGTCCAAGTCAAAGCAGGTTTTTACTGATGACATCACAGGCCTGAGTCTGATGGGTGGGGACAGTGTGCTGGGCAGGCCAACCCTACCAACGCGTGGGCATGGGTTGTCTCAAGACCCCTGGCCTAGGGGCTCCTTGGATGTGCCCTGAGAAGACAGAGCTGCGTCCCTGTCTACGGGTTCCGGGGCAGCCGGGGCCAGCACCAGCTTCACTCCGGCAGCCGGTCTCCCGTCTCGTCCATCTCCTCACGAAGCAGGTGCTGGCAGGCAGATGGCACGTGGAGCCTAGGCACCTTCGGGCCCCCTGCTCTGCACCCCAGAACCTTCCCACCTGCCCCCCGAGATAAGCACCCCAGACCCTTCCCCTACAGCTGGCCCGGCCCCACCAACCCTGGGCCTCCTCCCTCCCACACTGTGGAAGGTCCCTTCTCCCTCCTTGGAAGCCCCGGGAGTCGGGCACCCCAGCAAAGCCCTCCCCTCCTTCACCTCTGTCCTGAACACCACACCAAAGGGGCTCTGCACTCTTCCCTCCAGCCTAGGGTGGAGCTTCAGCGGCCGCCGCACCCCTCCCCCAGGTCCCAAGCATTCCCTAAATGCTGGGGGGTGGCTTCCTTCCCCCTCAGCTTGGTGTCCCTGAGGGCAGAGGAGGAGAAACGGGGGAGTGATGGGGACAGGGCTCTTGGAGCACCCATAGGAGAAAGGTTCCTGAGGGCAGCTCTGTCCTCAAAGTGAGGACTGGGCTGAGCCCCCACTTGCCACCACCCAGAAAGTCCCTGGGGCCCCCAGTGCTGCTCGGGCTACCCCAGGACTCTGATCCCTGGGATGGGGCAGGCTGGCTCAGTGGGTGGCTTGGTGGGGAGGGGACCAGAAGGGTTGAAGAGGGAGGGACACATGAGGGCAGATCCCAAGATTAGAAGCCTTCAGCGTGAAAAGGCAAAGCGAGGGGCTCTGCCAGGTGCTGGCAACCTGCGTGGATGTGGGTGGGTGACACAGAGTGGCTCCCTGTGACATGGTGTGCAGGCAGCCTGGGGCAACGAGGAGGAGGCCCTCGGCGCCCAGCAGGCACATGTCTCTGGTCGCCACTACACCAAAGGCGGGTCACATGCCATACTCCTGACACTGCAGCGCTTCACCGCACTAGATCCGCACCACAGTCCCCTCGTGTGGGTAAACTGAGGCTTTTAGTCCAAGTCACTGAGCAAGTCCACGCTAGAATAGGGACTTTGACTAAAGCCTTTGGCCTCTGAACCTTACGCTCTTCCCTTCCGTAAGTGACACGGACTGTCAGGGCAGATGTCCACTGGACACAAGGATGAGGTGAATGGATGGAAATTAACTCACAAAAGGCACTGACACATTTTCCAACAACAGGTCCATCAAAACGCACCCGAGGCTGATACAGGCCTAGCCTTTGAAGGCTGATGTCAAGGAGGAGGACCAGGGCGGTGGTCGCTAGTCCCACCCAGCGGGGTCACGCCCCCGAACCTGTGTGCTCGTGGCAGTGGGTGTGACCGGGAGAGAGGGTAGAAAACGGCAACATGGTGTGAATCGCAGATGCACAGGAAAGCCTTGCAGCCCGTCTAGACAAAGCCCCTCATTTTCCAGACGAGGAAACAGGCCCAGAGAAGGAGAGGGACTCGCCCCAGGCCACACAGCAAGTGAATGGCAAAGTTAAGACTTAAAAATGGACGTTGTGACTCCGAGTCAAGTGACGAACAGAGGCTGATGGCGAGGGGTGAAGGGTGCGTGTGTGTGAGTGTGTATGTGCACACACAGGTGGCCAGGCCTGAACTCACAAACGTGACCACCAGGAGGGGGCTGTGCCTTCCCTACCCGGGCGGTGGGGCTGGAGCCAGGGGCCGGGCTTCACCTCCTGCAGGGCCTGGGGCAGGCGTACCTGGCCATCCACAAGGCTCGCCCCCTCCAGGGTGACCTCTGGCTGGGTCAGCAGCTCTCCGCCCTCTCGGCTGCCCGTCCTCCAGAGGCTCCACTCTCCTTGTACTGCCAGAAGCTTCTTCGATTCTGACTCCATGAAACCTGAGAGCCAGAGGGATGGGCAGGGGCCAGGCAGGAGCAGCGTGGAGCAAACTGCTGTGGACCCAAGGAAGAGGCGGCGGCCACCTCTCCAAACCTCATGGGAGCTCTGTGCGACTTGTGACCCTGGTCACCCCCAGCCATCGCCCTTTCTTGTTTATTACCTGGAGACAGCCAGAAACCGTCTCTCCATTGCCCTGCCTTTCCTAGGAAACTCACTTTCCACGGGTTCCCTCCTGCAAAGTGTGTCTTCACCTTCAGGGGAGAGCACTGGAGGGGCAGGTACATGCCCCGCCTCTAGCCATCAACCCAAGAGCCTAGAGCCTGGATCTGGAACCCAAACTGCCTGCATTCAAGTCCCAGCTCTGACCATTACTAGCTGTGTGACCTTAGACAAGTTATTTAACCTCTCTGTGCCTCAGTTTTCTCACTGGGAGGTGGGGATAATAATAGGACCTACCTCAGTGTCACAATGCACCATCTTATAAAAGGTCCTTAGAAGAGGGTCTGGCCCACAGTAATGGCTATGTCAATATCAGCAGTGATTTTTATCGTATCATGTTACTACCACTGCACCAACTGCTGTCCACATCTGGGGCTGCATGAAGGCTCCTCTGAGACAGGGGACCCTCGGGGGCACTGCCATAGCAGCGCATGATGGGAAAAGCAGGGATGGAGGTGGCCACCCAAGGAGTTAGAAGCTTCAGGGCCGGGGGGAAAGGGTGGTGCTTGAGTAGCACAACCCCCACCTTGCTGCTTCCCAAACCCTGAGGGAGGAAGACCCTGCCTAGACCTAGCATGGCCTCCAGCCCAGCCACACGCTGGTCCCCCAGCTCAGGTGGTCATCTTAGGTCCTCTGGTATCACCTGGTGGTAAGTGCTGGTATTGCACCCTCAGCCACTTGCCATTACTAGCTATGTGACCTTAGACAAGTTATTTGGGGGGCCTCCTGGGCCTGGGGGCCGCTTGGGAGGGGAGGGGAGGTGGCAGCACTTATCCACTGCATCTGTGGACCCAAAAGTCTTACGCAGCGGTGACTGGAGGGTGACAATGCCTGGGACATGAGCTTGAATGATCTGTCCTCTTCCTCCATTTCCTCGTCCTCCCCTTTCTCCTCCTCGAGGGGCAAGCCCTCCCTGAGAGGAAGCTGAGGGCGTGCGGGCCGCTGAGCAGGTGAGGAGGGCCGGGCGCCAGCCCGCAGCCCCGCCGCCACCCCCAGATAAGACAGGAAGAGGGCAACGGCTCCCGAAAGGTTAAGAAAGGGGACTGCTACTCCTGGGCCCAGACCAGGTATCCTGGGGCACAGCCAGATGTGGGAGGGCCCCCCCAGGCCTCACCCTCCCATCACCCACAGACCCTGGCCATGGCTGATTCCTGAAGCTGCTTGTACAAACTGAGGAGGCGGTTCCAGGGAGTTGGCCCCACCTTGGAGGAGGCCAACCAGAGGTCTCCTGTAAAGGGGTGGTGGTCACCAACAGACTGGCAGCAAAGGGGGTGGGCAGGTCTCGGAGGGCAGGGACCTGGGTGCTGAGCTGAGGGTGGGGTTGCCTTGTTTTCTTCAGCAAACGCCTACTGCGTGCCAGGCACAGTTCTAGGCATTTTACAAAGAGCATCTCAGCTAATCCATGTAACCACCCCAAGATAGGTACTATTATATTCCTATTTTATAGATGAGGAAGCTGAGACACAGAGAGGTTGAGCTACTTGCCACGGGCACACAGCTTGGCATGGGGGAGTCGGGATTTGAACCCAGGCAGTCTGACTCTAGCAGTCCCTCAGACTGTGCCCTGTGTCCTGCCAGGCCTTCCACTCCTGAGAAGTCCTAGAAGAAGAGGGTCCATTACTGACACCTCCCCTATGCCTGTAGCCACCATTCACCATCAAGCAGACACTCCTCCTCCTCCCTGTGGCAGGCCTCCGGGCTGACCTCCAGCCTCCTGGCCCTCTGCTGGTATTCTTGCTGCACCTCCAGGGTCTGGGTAAAGTGGCCCCTAATCCCAACACAGGCAGGTGGGGCCCAGAGATGTGCCAGAGACCCCCAAAACCTCCCCAAGGCTTTCCCATGGGCCTGCTCGGTCCCCTCCAGCCTCCCTCTCCCATCAGCCCCCTCCTCTGCCCCCTGGGGTCTTCACCAAAGACAGGGGCAGAGGGCTGAGGCTCCCTCCCCTGAAATAGGGAGATGAGGGGGCTGGGGAGCAGATAGAGGGCTGAGTCTGGGGAACTGGGAGGGAGAGCCCGGGGAAGGCAGGGCTGTGGGCCTGCAGGAGCTGGGAGCGACAGAAGCCCCGCCCACGCTGGCACAGTCCCTCTCC
>NW_012151807.1:347563-363032 GCF_000956105.1 Propithecus coquereli
CCCTCACCTGTCTGAGGCCCCTGGAACCCCTGTGACCTCCCCTGCTGGCTCCTCCTTTTCCTTCTCAGACAGGTTGCCCAGCACCTCCTGGCTTCCTATAGGCAGGACCCGCTTCACCCGTACACGCTGGGCCAGGACCTTCAAGACCTTCTCGGGGCTGGGGGTAAAGGCCCCCATGTCCCCCACGCCCAGCCCCGAGGGATGGGTGCCATGGCAGGTGGGAGGAGCTCCTGGGCACGGCCACGGAGGGGGCACAGGGCAGCCTGGCAGATGGCCCCAGCTCCCCTCTGCCCACGCCTGCCTGGTGGCTCATCACCAGGGAGAGGGCATCCTGGTCTTGCCAGGGCTGTGCCCAGCCCCCCGCCAGGGGCTCGTCAGAGCTCTTTGGGCTGCGCTTGCTCCCCACCAGGCCATGGAAAAAGCGGAACATGGAGGAGTGGCACAAAATTCGTGACTGAGGGGTTGGAGCTGGGGCCTCCATCCTGAGAGGAACCTGAATGGGATCCCGTAGCAACCACCCCAAGACGAACTGCTTAAGAACAGGAAGAGTTCTCAAATCAAAACCTCCAGTTGGAAACTTCCAGGAGTTCTAGAAGGCAAAGATGGGGGTGGGAGGGGAGTTGGTTGGAGGCAGAGAGGCCAGAGCTGATGAAGCAGGGGAGGGAGGCTCCTGAGGGCAGCTGGGGGCAGGGGGTGACTAGGAGGAGAAGAGGCTGTGAGAGCCCCAAGAGGCCTGGCAGGGATGGGCAGGGGGAGGCTGGGAGGGAACTGGACCCTGAGAATGGCCGGGGCTGTTGAGGGCTCTGCACTCACATCCAGGCCTGTTCTGTCCTCTAGCACATTCCTGGCCCTACACAGTCTCTGTCCTGGCCTCGCCTCCCCCGTTAGCCTCCAGCTTGCACGTGTCAGGGTGGTAGCACAGACCCCATTGAGTTACGTTTTTTTTTCCTTTCTTTTTTTTTTGTCCTTTTTTTAAACTCATGAAGTAAAATACCACCCACTGATTTTGTTTTTGTTTTGAGAATGCATCTTACTCTGTTGCCTGGGCTGGAATGCCGTGGTGTGATCACAGCTCACTGCAACCTCAACTCCTGGGCTCAAGCGATCCTCCTGCCTCAGTCTCCCAAGTAGCTGGGACTACAGGCGTGAACCACTGCATCCAGCTAATTTTTTCTATTTTTTATAAAGACGGGTCTGACTCTTACTCAGGCTGGTCTCGAATTCCTGGCCTCAAATGATCCTCCTGCCTCAGCCTCCCAGAGTTCTAGGATTACTGGTGTATGCCACGACACTGAGTCCAGAAGTTTAATTTGACTTTTGGATATTAGGAATTGTTTTATTAATTCATTTATTAATTTCATTTTAAATTATGTAAAATATGTACATTGTTCCAGAGTATATTCAAAGAAGTTGCTGGGCGCAATGGCTCACACCTGTAATCCTAGCACTCTGGGAGGCCAAGGCGGGAGGATCGCTTGAGCTCAGGAGTTCGAAACCAGCCTGAGCAAGAGTGAGACCTCATCTCTACTAAAAACAGAAAAATTAGCTGGGCATGGTGGCGCATGCACCTGTAGTCCCAGCTACTCGGGAGGCTGAGGCGGGAGGATCACTTGAGCCCAGGAGTTTGAGGTTGCTGTGAGCTAGGCTGATGCCACTGCATTCTACCCAAGGCCACAGAATGAGACTCTGTCTCAAAAAAAAAAAAAAAGTCTATCTTGTTTTCCTGTTCCTTCCACGTTTGGGGCCAGTAGTCTTGTCCTTTCTCAGTTCTTGATGCGCTCTTGGCCAAAGAATGACCAGACACACCAAAAGCAAGGCAAGCGTAAAAGGAAGTTTATTGAGGAAGGACAAGATAGGTTTACAGAGCAAGAGCAAGATATGTTCACCACAGAACGACGAACAGACCCCTTTGTAACAAAAGGGGCCTCGAACGTCTGAGCTCAAGCTATCCTCCCACCTCGGCCTCCCAGAGTGCTGGGATTACACAGGTGTGAGCCACCGCGAGTTTTGATCTGTTTATCAGCCTATCACCTTCAGGATTTTGAATTACACGGGTCTGAGATGCAGGTTGAATCTCAGTTTATTATTATTATTCCCCAAGGCACCTACAGAACTGATTATGAATCCAGCTCAGTGACCACAGTAGAATACTTTAAACCACTTGAGCCTCATTTTGCTCATCTGTAAAATAGGCGTAGTTTACAGCCCCTACTTCCAGGGGTTGTTGAGAAGATCTAGTGAGACAGGTTGCTAAAGGGCATGGCACCCAGTGAGAAACTTCCTTACCCTAGGGTTTTACTGTCATGGATTGATGGAAGGGAAGAAAGAACAAAGATGAGGATTGGGAATCAGGGATGGGAGAAGCAGTGGGCGGCAGAGAGCCGCTCCGCCTGGCTGGGAGTGGAGCGGGAGAAGGGGCGGGAGCTGCTCCTGGGCCTGCCCTGCCCAGACCGCCCCTCCAGGCTACGGGCCTGTGCATCCGCATCCGGCCGCCGCAGAGCGACTTCCTCTAGAGGGAGCTGATTGGAGCTGGGTGCCGCTGGCACCTCTATGATCTCTGGAGCCTCGCGGGTCCTCAGGCTGCGCCGGGACCAGCAGAGGCTGTATCCAGACACCAGGAATGCACTGACGCCCATTCCCAGAAGCTGGGCTCGTACCCTGGCCCTGGGAGCAGACCCAGCCCCTCGGGATCTCCAGCCTCGGCCCTGCTGAGCCATCCCGAGTCGGCCAGGATCCCGGCAGGTAAGCTGGGAGGGTCCTGCCCATCCTCGCAGATCTCAGTAGCCCCAGCCCCAGGGTGGGGCAGGGAGCCCGTCGGCAGCTGGGGGGAAGGGGCAGCCTCAAGACTTGTCCGGGCAGGTCCGCCATCCCCTGCTGGGGGCTTGATCTCTCTCTGGCTGTCCCCCAGACTGCTTCCCCTCTCACTCTGGCCTTGGATGCCAGAGAACCATGAGAACTGGGTTCTTTAGCAGCCTGTGGGATGGGAGTGGAGGTCAGAGCCAAGGTCAAGGGCAGGGACAGAACTTTTACAGCTCTCCCTGCTGCCCCAGGATCCCTAGACTGGGTCTAGAGCCCAGCCAGGCAAGTTTCCCTGGGGAACAGGCCCAGGAGGTAGGGACGGAGTAGATTCCCCTTACTGGAAGTTAGGCCACTTGAATGGGGGGTGGGCGGTGGGAGGGGGTAGGCCCAGGTCGGCATAGGCCGCTGGCGTTGGGGGTAGAGGGAGTTGGGGATGCACTCAGCATCCTCTGGCCCTGCTGTCTAGGGGTGCTGGGTTTTGGAAACTGGAGAAGGAAGGCATCTTATTTAGGAAGGAGCTGCCGGGGTGGGGGTGTGCCGGGCAAGGTCTGCCTTTAACGAGGCCTGGCTCCCAGAGGAGGGGAAGGTCTGCCTTCGCTCTGTCCTGTCCCTGAGAGGGTGGAAGGGTGGAGAGCTGAGTACACAGGTGGTCCACCCTTCCTCACCCATTCTTAGGGAGCCCTTGGGGCACTTTTGAAAGTAGCCCAAGGCCTAAGGGCGAGGGTACCCAGGCCTGGGGGGGCCCAGGGTGGGGCTATACCCTTCCGAGGGATAGGAGCAGGCGTGCTTCTCCCCAGGGTGATGGAGGCAGCTTTGGAGGAAATGGGGCTCTGGAGGCGGTGCAAACTGAAAGTGAAACAGCTTACATCCAGGAAAGAAACACTCCTCTGTCAAGGATTCACAGCAGATCGGGGCTGCGGCCAGGACTGGGCAGAGGAAAGCGGGGGCTAGGACAGGAAAGCAGGTGTGTGGTGGGGGGCTGAGGCGTGAGGCAGGCTGGGGGGCTGGGAAGAAGGCCCTGACTCCTGAGGGCTCCCTCAGCTTACGAAAGGCAAGAGTGGGGAGGGCACAGGCAGAAGGGAAATGGGGAAAGTTGTCCTGGAAAACCACACCCTCTGAGGTCCACACACTGGAAAATAAATCTTAAATGAGTGTTGAGTACGTGGACTCATGAAGATTCAAAGAAACAACTTAACTTTCCCTGACTAGCTATGCGGCCTCAGGCACTAGCCTCTTTGTGCCTCACTTTTCCCACCTGTAAAATGGGTATGACGCTTACCTCGCTGGGTAAATTTGAGTTTTCGGTGCTCATCACCTGGAGAGTACTCAAAAGTGGTAGGAGCATACCACACGGTCTCAGGAAGTGTTTGCGGCTAACAGGCCTGAGTTGGAAAACAGGTGTGTTCTGACCAGCCAAGGGGAAGTGCGGCCTTCATGGGTCATTGGAGGTGACAAGCTTTTGGTAAGCGTGTGCTGGGTGCGGTGCAGGAGGCCCCCAGAGCAGCTGAAAGAACCCCCAGCCTCTGAAACTAGCCTCACTTGCCCAGGAGTGACAGGAAACGGGACTTGAGAGCCACCAGGGCACTGCTGCAACCACACCCTGCTGGAGGGCCTGGCTGCCGTTGAGGACACGGGGCAGAGATGCCTCACTCAACATGTTGGCTGCCTCACCTTTCTTACCCGTCCCCCTCGAAGGGTTGCCAGTGTGATGCTCAAGGTCTGCTTCCTCCCGGCAGCCTCCATGGGGACCCAAGGTGGTGGAGTGAGAAAAAAAGTCCCAGAGGACTGTCGGTCTTTCTGGGAGTGGGGGATCCGTCCCATGTGGCCATGGCAACCTCTCGGGCGTCCCCAGTCAGAGGCCCCTGCTCGTCCCCATCTCTGCTTTTTCTCACCCATCCCCACAGGCCGACGCTGCCCGCCACTGAGACCTGAAAAATGGCATCTGGGCAAGGCCCAGGTCCTCCCGGGCAGGGGTGCGGAGAGCCTGCCCCGCCTCCCACTTCTGGTAAGGGTCTTCCCGCCCCTCACCCATTCCGCACCCTGGAGGGCTGTCCGTGGAGAGAGCAGAAGTGCACGGGGCCAAGCAGGACCTAGGGGCGGGCTCTCCTGCCTCGGTTCGCCCCTTGGGATAAAGGAGAAAAGTATCTTTCTGGTCAAGGCTGAGCCCGAGGGCAGGGCGGAGTCTGGGCTGGGGAGGTGCCTACGGGAGGTTGGGAGGGGCCTGGGGCGGAGGGGCGGGGTCGGAGGGGAGGGAGGAGGGCTGCGGAGTGGGGCGTGGCTGTTGCATCCCCGCGGCAGGAGAAATAAGGAAGTAACCGGCTTATCGCCCAGTCAGGTCTGGCGCAGAGGGAGCGGGCTGTTGTGACTCGGGAGGAAGCAAGATGGCTGCCCTCCTTCCCTTCTCCAGGGGGACGGCCCGGGAAGCTGGAGCGCACAGCCCACTACAGGCTGTTCCCTAGACTTGGGGTTCAGGTCCCAGGTCTGTCACTGTCTCCCCGTGTGACTTTTCTGGGCCTGAGGCTACAATTTCAATTGTGCCCACATTCCCTAAACCCTAAGGGCTGGGCGCCTTGGACACACTGAAATAGACTCTGGAGCCCACATGCCTGGGACTACCTCCTGGCTTGTGCACGTCACTTAGACACCCTGTGCCAAAGTTTCTTCTACTGGGGACCACCCACTTCACAGGCCCATTGTGAGGGCTGAAAGCAAAGTGCCAGGAGTCACTCTGCACAGAGTAAGCACTAGGTGTCAACTAAGGGGCTGGAGCAGGAACATTTCTGTCCATGAACAAGGACTGATGTGGCCTTGAGGCAGAACGAACCACTTAAAAGGATGGGGCTGCCGGGGTCCAGCCTCCCTCCCTGACTCCCAGCTTTGATCCTCAGAGGAGCAGGTAGCCCGGGACACAGAGGAGGTTTTCCGCAGCTACGTTTTTTACCGCCATCAGCAGGAGCAGGAGGCCGAGGGGGCAGCTGCCCTCGCTGACCCAGAGATGGACACCTTGCCCCTAGAGCCTAGCAGGTGAGCTACAGCCCCTGGGCACACAGGGGCATCTTCAGGGAGGTAGAGGCTCACATGGGGTCTCTCCACGTCCCAGAAGGTGGGGCGGCCTGAGGGGGGACCTTGCGCTTCTCTCACTGTTGCTCTTTTTTCATCTTGGGCCGCCACACCTATCCAGGACCCTGTACCCTCTTTAACACATGTCTGCTCCTTGTTCCTGAGCCCAGCCCTCATGTCTGAGCACACTGTCAGGGACCTCCAAGGAGGGGTGCACAAGGCCAGGGGCAGCTCGGGTAGAACCCCTCTGCTCTTAACCCAGCCCCAGCCCCGGCTGCCCAGCTGTCTGCTCACACACCTTCGTCCTGCTCCTACAGCACCATGGGGCAGGTGGGTCGACAGCTCGCCATCATCGGGGACGACATCAACCGGCGCTATGACGCGGAGTTCCAGACCATGCTGCAGCACCTGCAGCCCACAGCAGAGAATGCCTACGAGTATTTCATCAAGATCGCCACGAGGTATCTTGGCCGTCTCCCCAGTGGGCTCTGATCACTCTCATGTCCTGTCACCACCATGCCACGCCCTGTCCGGGCAGTGAGCTCCCCAGTGTGGGGAGACAGTTTCTCTGGCTGTGTCAGAGACGTCTGCTGTTAACTCACATGTCATCTCGGGCCCCTATCTTTCTCTCCCACGGTCCCAGACTCCTCATCCTGCGCATAAGCTCGCAGCTCTTTTGACCTCTGATACCGAGGACTGGACAGGTTAGATCAGGACTCGAGAGGGGCCCCACGGTGGGGATGTCCCTCAGAGCTCCCTAGCCCAGCTGGAGCACAGCTGTCCTTCGTAGATCCGACTTGGAACCACATACCACACCAGAGATAGCAAGGTTGCAAACCGCTGCCAGCTCCTGGAGATGGCTTCCAGTCGCTATAATCTGGCATCCAAGAGGCCATCCAATCTGGTGTAGTGGTTGAAGACACCAAATACCTGGCTTCAAATCCCAGCTTTGCCACTCACTGCCTTTGTAAAACTTCCTAGCCTTCCGTCTCCTTGCTTGTAAAATAGGGAAAATATGCTTAGAACAATGACAATGTGCACACTTACAAAGTGTTAGTGCTGTCACCGCCAGTTAGAGAGGTCAGCGCTGGGGTAGATTCGAAGCCGGAGGGAAAGGTAGGAGTAGGTGTCAGATTTAGAATTAGTGCCCTAAACTGAAATGTCCAGTCTACGTCCTTAGAGGCCAGCTCCCACACGACTGTGATTCCAGGACCTGCCCTAATCTCCTCTTCTGTCCTTTTCTCTCTGCTGTCCCTTGGGCTGCCAGGCCAGCAGCAACGCCACAGGTAATCTCCCTGCTGCCTCCATCCACTCGTTCTGTCCTCTGCTCCGTCTGTGCCCCTTTGTGCCTGCAGCCTCGGGGCCACACCCCCGCAGCAGCGGCTCATACGCCCTGAGCTTTCCCCTTTCACAGAGACCCAGGTTCTTCCCAAATCGAGGCCAGGCTGGGGCAGCCTCCGCGGCCTTGATGCACAGCTAAGCCACCTAGCTTTCCAGCTGGGAGAGGGTTATGGGGGGCAGGCTGAAAGGCCTCCTGGGGGCTCCCCACTGACGGTATGGGACACTCTGCCCACAGCCTGTTTGAGAGTGGCATAAACTGGGGTCGTGTGGTGGCTCTCCTGGGCTTCGGCTACCGCCTGGCTCTGCACGTTTACCAGCGCGGCCTGACTGGCTTCCTGGGCCAGGTGACCCGCTTCGTGGCCGACTTCATGCTGCATCACTACATCGCCCGGTGGATCGCACAGAGGGGCGGCTGGGTGAGTGCCCAAGGGTAGCAACAGCCTTGCTGCTGCACGGCTGCCTGCCCATCTTCCAACCCTACCCCGTCCCTGGGGTGTCTGTATATCCTGCCTCTTTATGACCACCCTGTTTCTCCCGGCAGGTGGCAGCCCTGGACTTGGGCAATGGCCCCATCCGGAATGTGCTGCTGGTTCTGGCCGTGGTTCTGTTGGGCCAGTTCGTGGTACGAAGATTCTTCAACTCATGACTCCTGAGGGGGCCCTTTGGGGTCCCAGCTGAGACCCTGCCTGGACTTAAGCCAACCTTTCTCCCTTCCCCCTCCCCTGCAGGGGTCCCCCCTCAAGAGTACAGAAGCTTTAGCAAGGGGACACTCCAGTTTTGGGGGGCCCCTGCCCATGGGTCAGTCATGGGGTGCCCCAACATTGCATGGTGCTAATGGGCCCCCTCTCTGGGACCCATCCTGTCAGAGGGGGCCCATAGCCTCCCTCAGCTCTCTGGGACCGTCCCCCCCTTATCCCTGTGTGCTGGGCACTGGGGAGATTGGTAACTAAGCGGGGGGTGGGAAGAGACTGGGAGCTACTGCCTCCCAGGAAGTTTTTAATGGTTTTAGCTTTTTATAATACCCTTGAGAGAGCCCCTCCTCCCCATGCCCACCACTCTGCCCCAAGGCCAGGACATTTGGGATATGGGGGCCAGTGGGTCTACCCTATGTTCCCCAGGATTCAGCGTTTCTGGAAGGTCAGAGCCTGAAAGCTGGGACTCTAGCCTGGTCCTGGCCCTCCCTAAGCATCATGTCTCCCAGGAGCAGGACTGGCTGGGAGTGGGGGGCCAAGGTCCTGCTTAGTTCTCCCTGTTCCCACTCCCCCTGCCCCATATTGCCTTTGCGGTTAGACTCTCAGGGATTCTGGGCCCGGGATGTGGGGGGTGGGGGTGCAGGCCAGCGCCGTCTGAACTTTCCCGTCAGGTCAAGAGCCTGCCTCCCCAGGTCCTCTCAGTTCTCTCCCTTCCTCTCCCCTTATAACCACTTCACTGCGGGTGAAGACCCTTGTCCCCATCCCCAGAGGCCTTGGGCGAGGGTGTGCTGAGGCCCCTCCTTGTCCGGACCACAGGGCTTAGGACTCGGTTATCAGGGAGTTGACCTGGGGGGTTCTGAGTGGGAGAAGGGTTCTCCCCACCACTCCTCCCTCATGCCCTGTGCACAGTGTAATCCAGGGGTGTGGATGGGGGAACTGTGAATACTTGAACTCTATCCCATGCTCCTCGCCTGCCTAGATCCCTCCTCAGGGTGGTGGTAAGAGTGCCTTCTCTATCCTGCACAGCCCCAGGAGGTTGGGGGGAAGGGGAGAGAATTCCTGATTAAGCCAAATGCAGGGAGGGGATGCAGGTGGAGCCTGCTGGCCATCCCCCATCCTCTGAGTGTGTTTGGAAATAAACTGTGTAATCCCCTCACTCCCACCTAGTAATTTCTGTATCTTCTGCTACCTCGCTTTCCCTCAGGCTGGACTGTGGGAACCTGAGCACGCCTGGCATGTACGGGCGGCTTAGTGCTGAATAAAATCTCACACTGGGCCTCCAGACTCCTCTAGAGGACTGGAGGAAGTTGGGACCCCTGAACTGCTGGGCCTTGGCTACAGGGCTGGTGGAGCAGCTGCACATGTCAGAGGACCTGCACAGGCCTCCTCAGGCCTGGCCTGAATTCCTCTCCCTCCCTGGGGCCAGCACCCACGCTGAGCCAAAAGGCCCTTCTCCCCCACACTTAGCTCTGCCTGGGACACGATGTCCCCACAGCCAGCACACACACGCAGGGCTTTCATTCTACGAGTTTTATGCTGCATGGGAGTCCCTACGGGGACGCAGCCAGGGGTGATAAAAATAACAAGCATGGGGGCGTTGCAATGTTCCAAAATCCACAAAGTTTTTCCAATCCCAGGCACCCTGGTCTGTGTTTCTGAAACCCTTCCAGAAAGGGTCACATTCAACTAGAGGACTCCAGCTTCACTTTCACTCCCCTGGGGTGGGCTTGCCAAGCCCTTCATCCCTCCACATCGTCTTCAGAGTCTGGCACAAAGGCAATCATGCAAAAAGGAGAAGGCGGCGCTGCAGGCAGTGGTGGCTGGAAAGTGGTTGCGCACCACGCAACGAACAGGAAAAACTCAGACATTTATAGAACACATATGTACCAGGCTTTATGTTGAGAGTTTATCATCGAGGCACAAACAATAGTATGGTGACTCTGATGTAGGGACAGCGCTCAAGCTCCCACTTTACAGGTAAAGGAAAAGGTGCCTTCCCAGAGTCGCCCAGGGAGCTATAATTTGCCACCAGGATACTGGCTCGAGATTTTACGTGGAGGCCGGAGGAGAGTGTGGGGCTGTTGATCTCGCGAGCACAGGCCAGCCACAGGCTTGACTGGGGACAGAGGGTGCAGGGTTGCCCCTCCGCCTCCACAGCGGCAGCTGCAGGTGGGCGGGCTGCCCGAGTCCAAGATGGCCGCCCGCCGCGGCGCGCACGCAAACGTGCCCTTTCGTGGGCGGGGCCTCGGGCGCGCCGACTGCCGCTTCCCTCCTCCGCGCTCTGAGTTTTGAGGCTAGCAACGTGGCGCGTTGCGCGAAGAGGAGATGATTCCGTGGCTGGAAGGAAGGCGAGTGGGCAGTGGCAGGCGCTGTGGTTTCTCTTCCCCGCTAAGGAGTTGGAACGCTATCCAGAAAGGCATGGGGAGCCGCAAAAGGTTTCCGCCTGTGCCAGCCTGGCCCCCTCCACGCCCCTATTCTGCTGACAAGATGAAGTTTCTAAAGCAAGTGCGTTCTGGAGTGGCTAAAACCGGGGGTGAGAAATTAGGACGGACAAAATAAGCCAGGGACTGTGGGGACAAAGGGGACCAGATGGGCTCTGCAGGTATTAAGGAAGTTAAAGAAAAAGAACGTATTTCTACTCCTCTAAATTTGTGATTCTTCTGAAATTGTGGCTTCGTTTCCACCAAATACGTCTGGATTCCTCACAGTCTTGGTGCCACTGGGCGCAGTCAGTCCAGCCATGGGAAAGGAGCAGTGTTCAGGTGTCACCTGCTGGGTTCCGCAGTTGCCGTGCAAACACCTGCCCTAGCTTGTGCGCAGCAGCCTCAAGTTCCCCCCCAGCCCCCGCCGCAGTTTTACCTCCTCTGCAGAAAGTATATTTTAGGTCACTGGGTGCCCATCCAAACCCTTTAATTAGAAAAAAATCTTTTCTTTGCCTAAAACTACTGAATAAGTTGTTTGAACAAGTTTTTATGACTTAGTCATCTGAATAGCATTAAAATAAATTTAATTCATTAGTTAATTAAAATTAATGAAACCACCATATCCTGCTCCTGTTGTATACACAGATATAGAGGCCCCTAATTTAAAACACTTGTAAAATGTGGACTTAATTCAATCTGAGCAGAATAGATAGTCATAATCTCATGTGTGTTGTGTGAGAGAGAATGGAGTTACCGAAGATTGCTGGAGTGTCCAAAAGTCAGGGACCAGAATCAGCAAAACCCAGCTTCTGGGGTGTGTTCACTAGTTGCTGGACATGTTAAAGGTGAACACCAGACTCCTAGGATATAAAAGTAAGATGTAGGGGAGAGGGGATTCAGCCCACCAGATAAGAGAACAAAAAGTAGCCATCTGGCCCATTAAGCACTATAACTGGAAGCAGATCCCTGGCAAATTGTATGAATGATCCAGTAAAGGGGCAGCCTCACATGACCAAGATCAGGTGATGGACTAACACAGGCAAAAACTGGACTTTTACAAGAAAAGTCACTTCATAGCTGAAGTGACTCAGACCACAGAATCGCCCTTCACCTGGAGTATAGGATTTGGCAAGGGATGTGGGCAGGCACCAAATGGATGCTTGTGAGGGTTTGAATGTACATGTGGCTAAGTGTGTGTATGGCATCTGGTGAGTAACATTTGAGTGGGCATCGATTGTTGGAATCGATGTATGAATCAGTACACCTCTTAGCCCATTTATCTCAATTCTTTTTTTTTTTTGAGACAGAGTCTCGCTTTGTTGCCCGGGCTAGAGTGAGTGCCGTGGCGTCAGCCTAGCTCACAGCAACCTCAAACTCCTGGGCTCAAGCAATCCTTCTGCCTCAGCCTCCCAAGTAGCTGGGACTACAGGCATGTGCCACCATGCCCGGCTAATTTTTATATATATATATATATATTTTTTTTTAGTTGTCCAGCTAATTTCTTTCTATTTTTTTAGTACAGATGGGGTCTAGGTCTTGCTCAGGCTGGTCTTGAACTCTTGAGCTCAAATAATCCGCCCGCCTTGGCCTTCCAGAGTGCTAGGATTACAGGCGAGAGCCACCACACCCAGCCTATCTCAATTCTTTCTTTGCAATATTGGAATCATTCCTGGTGCCCAATGACTCAATTTTTTTCCAAATAGCTTTGGCTTAGGATGCAACATGAAGACAGTTCTCCAAAGCTGTCTGCTCCATCAAACTGTAAGATGAACCTACTCTGTAAAGTCCTTGGCAGTCTTTCGTGATGGATAATTGGCTGCATAGAAGCTGGGCTCACCAACCTTTTCATGTTCTGGACCTGACCTGCTGTGACCTGACCTCTGACCCCACTGAGGGCAATTTCTCCAATTCATTCCCAGCAGATGGTTAGGCTTCCTCAATAGCGTTAACGTTTTCTTGCTAAAGTCTCAGGTGGGCCACATTGAGGAAAAGCAGGGTGCATTTGGCATGTCAAGCATTTCTGGATTTTGGATGTGCAAGGAGACATTGAGCTGAGCTTAGAGACATCAGTTACCATGTCTGCTGAAAAAGAATGAGATTTCCAGAAACCTAAGCAACACTACTTCCAGGCTGTGTGTAAGAATGGCTATGGGCAGGTTAAAGCCAGGTGCTATCCTAGTAAGGGGGTGGGGTATCCCCCTGGTTGTGATGCCTAGTATGATGGGCAAGACTGTCTTAACATGACCTTGGACTTTCATTCTGGGTGGCCTGAACAATGAGCTAACTAGGAGGAGCCTCCATTGTCTCCCGGTAGATGGGGCCACCCCCAAGCTCAGTTTACCATGGGACTGGGGACTATTCTGAATATTCCATGCATACTTTCCCCTCCCCATCACCCCCTCCTCCAGCGGGGGACGCCGTGATATCCACAGGCCCAAGGTGTCCAGCTGCTGGTGTCCTCAGACATTTCCTGTAATGGACTGGCCCCATGATTGGTGCCAAGCAGCCAGGTATTCTTCCACTGACAAGGCTGCTTTCTCATGCCAGCTCTACACAAAGGCTGAGTGATGGCAGGAGGGCCCTTCCGCTGGAATGCACACCGAAAAGTGGGCCTGATGCTTTTGCCCTGCCCCCGCCATGGGATGACAAGAGGCTCGGGGGACCCCTGCTGCTTCTCTCCTTGCTGGCCCTCTTGTGTTCTCTTTCCCCAATACAGCCTATTCCCAGGCTGTGAGATGGTGCGGAATGACAGGGACAGACCAGAAGGGTTTTGTCCAGTGGGAAAGTAATTTGTAGCGGGAAGAGCAGGGAGAGCCGGGAGCAAGGGGGGTGGGGCTAGGAGGGTTCAGGTCCATTTCTCACATGAACTTCTCTTCCTTGCTGCTCAGGATCCCCCCAAGCCACTGGGCCTCTCTCTGCTCATGGCTGCCCTGAGTCAGAGGCCGCTTCTATAGTCTGTTCACTCCTCATCTCCCCATCTCTGACTTCGAATTTCCACTGCCAAGGCCTTGGAGTGTATTCTCAACATCCTAGATTTTTTGGTAATGGCCTTTCCTCAGGTCCCACCCAGCTTAAACCTTCCCCAGCACACCACCACCAAACTGGCTTCACAAAACAGCGTCTTTATCCCAAGTTGAAATCCACTGGATCCACTGTATTCACTCCATTCACCTCCTCCTCACCTTCCCTGGTGGGAGCACTGCAGTGTTAAAGGCTCTACCCTCAGGAAGCCTATCCAGCCATGGAGGAGAAGGCATCTGGCTTTGCTGACTGTTGTCTTACTCCAGCTTGGGTAACAGAGGGAGGCCCTGTCCCTACAGCCAGATGGTCCAGGCACCACTCTGGATTCTCCAAAGCTTCTTAGCCAGGTGGGGTGGCACGGGCCCATAGTCCCAGCTACTTGGGATACTGAGTCAGGAGGATTGCTTGCGCCCAGGAGTTTGAGGCCAGCCTGGGCAACTAACCGTAGGAAGACCCCATTTGTAAAAAAAGTTATAAAAAAAATTCTAAACATCAGAGCTCCCCCCAATCCCCAACTGATACTACATTTCACAGGATCTGCTTCTCACCTAGAATGTCTCCCCCACCCATCTCCTTTCATTGTTTCCAAGTGCTACTCCATCCCTTACTATCCAATGTGAATTCCCTCTGGGTCAGTCTTTGCCTCCTCTCACCTTCAGGGCCCCTTGGGATCCTATCAACTCATTGGCCAGTTAATGGCAATGTTCAGTTAGAGCATTTCACTTGTTAAATAAAAATTATAGGAGGCTAATGTTTCACACTAAGCTTCTGGATTAGGCCCCAACAGGCCCAGATTAAAAATCAAGATGGAGTCACCCATGCCAAAGTTCCACATCACCAAACCTAAACTAAGTTGTTCTCTGACCCTCTGAGAAGTAAGGACAGAGAGAAAACGGTCAATTTCCCAAACAGGCCAGCTTAAATCGTCAATGGCATGATGATGAAGTTCCCTCTGCTTTAATCCTTACACAAAAAAGGTAGCCTGCAGCAATTGATGTTAACTAATCAGTTTTTTCAATTGTTTTGTCTCCCTTTCCCCACCTTACAAGCAAAAGTAACTTTGAAAAGTAATTAATACATTCTTTATTCTTTGTTTCTGCTTACTTCAGCTCTTCTCTGTCTATAAAGCCAACCTCTTCTGCTCAGCTCATTGGAACACTTATTCTTTTTTTTTTTTATTTTAGTTTTCTAGAGATAGTATCTTGCCAAGTTGCCCAGGCTGGCTTTGAACTCGCTCAATCGATCCTCCCACCTCAGCCTCCCAAGTAGCTGGGCCTACTGGCATGCACCACCATGCACAGCCTAGAACACTTGTTCTATTTTATGGAATGAAGTGTTGCCTGATTCTGCAATTGCAAATGAAGGCAACTGAGATTTTTTCTTTTTGAGACAGAGTCTAACTGAGTGCTGTAGCATCAGCCTAGCTCACAGCAACCTCAAACTCCTGGGCTCAAGGGATCTCCTGCCTCAGCCTCCCAAGCAGCTGGGACTACAGGCGCATGCCACGACCCCCAGCTAATTTTTCTATCTTTGGTAGAGATGGGGGCCTCACTGTTGCTCAGGCTGGTCTTGAACTCCTGAGCTCAAGGGATCCTCCCACCTCGGCCTCCCAGTGCTAGGATTACAGGCGTGAGCCACCGCGCCCGGCCTGAGATTTTTAAACTAAGTTTGTAACTTTGTCCTTTGACATACTTTAAATTTCAGGGCCGGTGTGCAAATCGGAGGTCTGCCTCTTAGATAGTTCTGGGGCCAGTTCCTCTAAATATGAAAAAAAATGAGAAACATTTCTTTCATTCATTGAACAAACATTTATTAAGGGTGTGAAGCCTCTATAAACCCAAATCGAATAGAGGGTCTTAGCTTTTAGCTCTAGTATTTGTACTTGTTTTGTTGTGTATGGTATATGATTTGAGTGCAGGAGCTCTGAATGTAGCTGTTGTATTTTGTTTTTCAATGTTGCTAATCAGACGATAGGCCCTCATTATAATCTTCAAAAATATTCTAATGTAAAGAAAATAGGGCCAGGTGTGGTGGCTCACGCCTGTAATCCTAGCACTCTGGGAGGCTGAGGCGGGAGGATCACTTGAGCTCAGGAGTTTGAGATTGCTGTGAGCTATGATGATGCTGCTGCAC